>NW_026869054.1:338753-426777 GCF_020745735.1 Hemiscyllium ocellatum
GACACAGATCTCCTACATTCCCCCTATTTAACAAAGATTAACAAATTTATATTCTTAACTTTATTAGTGAACACTAAACAATAACTATTCACAAATACAAGCCCCTCTTTTCTTAGCTACTTACTATCTGACTCCAACTCTGTAAAAAAATATATGTTCAACAACCTACATATTAAACATTACAATCTCAAGACCATACAGTCTCTATCTTCCCCGCTGTCTTCACTCTTTCAGCTGCTGATCTCCCTGGGTCATTTTTTTTATTGCAAAGAGGTTTGCATGAACATGTGTCTTTGAGAGAGAGTGTTTGAGATGGCCAGTTAGCACTCCTGCTCTACAGCAGTTGCTCTACTGTTGGATGGCAGCAGCTCTCCGTCCAGTGTTCATATTCTGGGTTTATATACTCCCCATGATATAATAATTCTCATAATTTGACTGCTGTCCAGGTGTCCAAACAATAATATTCAAATTCTGTTGGCATCTGGTATCCTGAGCGTTATTTAAACTCTTTGGTTACATTTGAATGGCTGTCAAAACAGTAACCAAAACTCAGGAATCCATTTCCAGCTAATGGTGACGTGTGGAACAGTGTGACCTTCAGCTGGCATCTGTGGCTTTCATTTCTATTCAGCAAAACCCGATCTGTTTTAAAGTGTCCATACATGTTTTTGTCTTCATAACATCTCCCCGCTTCAGGAAATAAAATGAACTAGCAGAATGTAAAGATGGCTACATTTCTTTTCCTCTAATTCTTAATCCCAATTTTATGAAATACAAAAGTATGAATCTCAGTTATATCATTCATATTAATTCTGCACACCAATACAACACTGGAATAAGTCAAATCTTATCTACACTTTTTCCATTAAATCCGCGAAAACACATCTGCTATCACATTATAGAAGACACAGCATGTACATTTTGTAAGTTTAAAGTTGGTGAGGTAAGACTCCAATGAAATAGTCTCATATTCTGGTCTTTAAATATTCAAAAAGATGGAGAGATTTGTCGTTGTCCACAACAATCTCCGACAATTTGTTTGTCATATACACATTAAAATATTGTCAGGCCAGTGTGGAACTTAATCGTTTTTGTTCAATAATGGAGATTTTCAATTTTTTTTTTCTGTTGGATATTGAGTTTTTTCGACAAGTAGCCAATTAGCCATTCAATTCCATCACCTTTTTCCATATCAATACATCTCTGACCCCTATATCCGAGCATCAAACACAATTTTCAAAGGGTTTCAGAATATTTGGTGCAGCTAAAAACTGGTGTAGTGATTAATCCTGCTTTAAAATTCTCAAATACCTCCTGGCATTGTTCTGTCCACCACAATTCTGTGTTCTTCTTCAGTAAATCCATCAGTGTTGCCAAGACGCTGCTGAAGTTTTGAACAAACTTCCGATAGAATCCACTCAGTTCCAAAAATCGAAGCACCTCTTTCTTCGAGGATGATCGTGGAACTTCCTCAAAGCCCTTCGTTTTTGTGCTCCATGGGGTCAACCTTCCATGTCGAATATAATGTCCCAAGAACATCACCTCCGCCTTCGCGAATTCCATTTTCTTTCTGTTTATTACCAAGTTTGCTTCTTGTAATCGTTCAACATGCTCTGCCAACTGTAACATGTGAGCTTTCAATCACTTGCTGAAGATCACTACATCATACAGATAAGTTGCACAATTTGTTCATATGGCCACCCCTCTATTCTTGAGTGTTAAATGTGGCTGGTGCATTATTCATCCAGATGAAATACTCGACAAAGTTTTTTTGTCATCTCCGGTATCTTTACCAGGAAGTTTAACTGACTTCACACTTTTTTTTAATTTGAAAGGGGCCTGGCTTTGAATGGTTTTCTTACCACTGGTGGCGAAACTAATACGTCATCCCCACGGGAAATCGTCAAAGTTTCAGAGATTTTATCTGCCACCTGCGTCACTCTACACTGTGCCCTCTTCATGTGCTGTTTAACTAACTCACCTACTCGGTCTAATCTCTCCCTCACCTCTGATACATAATCCAAGTGTGAGATCTCCGACTTTGGTCCTGTCAATTTATATTTAATTAGTTTCTAAGGACCTCTCACTTCATGTACGAATATTAAATCAAAGGAAGTAAAGTGAGTAGATTTATTTGGGGCATCTCTAATTGCAAACAATTTAATGGGGCACCTTTATCCCAACCATTCGGGTAATCCTGACAGTACGCTGTTAACATGGTCCTCAGTGTCTGATGCTAACTTTCCAAGGCTACCTGGGATTCAGGATGGGACGCACTTGATTTGAAGTGCTGTATGCCTAAGATATCCATGACTTCCTAAAACAGCTGAGCAATAAATGAGACCCTTGGTCTGACTGAATCTCTCTGGGCAGTCCACAGCGAGTAAAGAAAGCTACCAATCCCTCCACCTTCATTTTTGCCTTAACACTCCAATAATGGAATTGCCTCTGGAAATCTGGTAGACGCATCCATTATGGTCAGCAAATATTGGTTTCCACTTTTACTTTAGAAAGGGGAACTACACAATTAATCATAACCCATAAGAAGGGTTTCTCGAATGCAAGAATTGACAACAAAGGTGCTGGTTTTATTACTGCCTGTGACTTACCTACCATTTGGTATGTATGTCACGTACAACAAAAATGAACCGCGTCCTTGTGCATTCCAGGCCATTAGAAATGCTTCTGTACCTTAGCCTGAGTCTTCTGTACACCTAGGTGACCGCCTGCAGAGAGTTTATGTGCGACCCGTAACACTGTACATTACTGCTAACACAATCTGGTGCACTTCGGCCCATTTCCCTTCTGCAGTAACCTATCGGGGTCTCCATTTTAGTTTTATGATTCTATGTTTAAGTTAATATCGTTCAACAATATATTCTGATTCATTTTCTGTGTGTGTGAATGTGTGTATATATATCTGTTGTAAGTCCATTAGACTTTCTGGACTAAACACCTCTGCCTGATCCTCTGCCTGTTCAGGTTTTTCCTGCACCGTTACATCAAACAGGGTGTCAGTTCACTGAGCATCAACTCATTTGTCTTTTTAGTTCATTTCTTCTTCCTGCTGTGACTTATGACAGTGGGATCTTGTTACTACACAGTCTGGAAAATATCCTGGGTAATTTTCTTTGAACTCACCAATTCCCTCATCTTCCTTTGGCTTCGCCACCACAAGAGGTGCCTTTCCCAACTTGCTTCCTGCTAAATCGTTCCCAAGAACAAGCTCTATTCCTAGAACAGATACTCTGTTACTCACTGTCACTGTTACTTCCCTAATTTTGATTTGGCATTCCATCCTGATGTTACATAAGGGAATGCTTAATTTCTGTTCCCATTCCACAAGTTATCACGTTCTTGATTATAATGCCAGAAAGAGTGAAAAAAAACTTTCAACTCTTACTATTAGAGGGTGAGAGAAAGTGAGGGCGGCAGATGCTGGAGATGAGAGTTGAAAAGTGTGGGCTGGAAAAGTCCATCATGTTGGCAGCATCCGAGGGGCAGGAGCATTGACGTTTCAGGCATACGTCATTCATCAGGAAAGTGGGGCGTAAGGGAGGGGGAAGAAGATTGAGAAATAAATAGGAGGGTGGGGGGTGGTACTAGGTGAAAGGGAGCTTGGGAGGCAATTAGTAGATGTAGGTGGGTGTGATGGTGATAGGTCGTAGAGGAGGGTGACTGGACACCTATCGGTGGTAGGACAGCTGGAACCCTCAAACTGTACAGTATCAACGTTGACTTCACCAAATTCCAAATCTCCCCTCCACCAACCTCTCCCAGATCCAACCGTTCAACCGAGCACTGCCCTCTTGAACTGCCCTAACTGGCCATCTTCCTATCCACCTATCGACTCCACCCTCCCCTCTGACAAATCACAATCACTCCCACCTACATCTACTAATTGCCTCCCAGTGACCCTCCCACCAGCCCAGCTACTACTCTCATATTTATCTTCCAGCCCCCTTGTCCCCCCACCACCTTCCGGACGATGGGTTTCTGCCTGATATGCGATAGTCCTGCTGTTCGGAAACTGCCTGATCTGTTGTGCTTTTCTGGACCCTCACTTCTCAACTATTAGAGACTGAGCAGAGCCTGTATCTCACAAAATTATAATTTCTTATCCTTCTCCCCTGCTCTTTCTGAGTAAACGTTACCTACAGAGGCGAATTCTTTACAGAGATCAGGCACTGCCTCCATACCCAGCCCTTGCCTAGGCTGTGCAATCTTCTGCAGCTCCTCGGCTGCACTTGGGGTTTCCTTTGCCAGTTTCACTAATGTCACTGGGCTTAGCCTCTTCTACCGCATCTTTCCCCAAAGTGTCTTCCTTTAACGCCCCGCACAGTGTGTCCCAGCTAACTGCAGTGAAAACAACTTTTTCCATGTGCCCTTCTTAAACCATCAGTACTGTAATTCTATGTGTTCCACTCCCTTACAGTGAGACCACCTGAGGCCTTTCACCACTTTCAACCCCCTTGGGCTTCTTTCTTCACCTGTGGTAAACTATTGTGAGCTACTGTTCACTTTGTAATGTGTGATCTTCCCTTCTCCCAATTTCTATCCCCCACAGGATGAAATTCCTGCCAGAAGCTAAATTTCATCACATGCCACAATGCCACAATCACCTGCCATTTCTGCCGTGCTTCTCACTTCTTGAACTTTCTATTCATTCACATGAATTCTTACTATCTCTGGAAGTGAGTCTTTTAACTTCTCCAGCTGATTAATCTTCCTTCAAGCCTTATCCATTTTTAAGGCCATAACCCACCTATCAAAATGACTGTGGTTAATTCTTTCAAACTCAGTATAAGTCTGACCTGGTTCCGTCTCTATTTTTCCGAATTTCTGTCTATATGCTTCAGGTACCAATTCATAACGAATCAAAATAGCCAATTTGACATCTTGATAATGTCTGGATCCCTCGTCTGATAGCGCTGCACATACCTCACTAGCTGTGCCCACCAGATTAGTCTGAACTAGCATTACCCACAAGTTCACAGGACAGGTCATCTGCCGTGTCATTTTTTCAAATGAAATAATAAAAGATTTTGACATTTTTCTCACCGAAATATGGCAAGTTACTAACCTAGTTGAATACATCCCTACGTTCTCCCTTCATCTCCATTCTGTTAATTTAACTTTCTTACCTAATTCCCAACTTCTGAATTTCAATTCCCCTCTCTCTTTCTTTCTCTTCTCTTTCTCTTTTTTCTCTCTCTGTTTCCGTCCCTTTATTTATCTTCTAACTCCAGTTGCCACATTTTCAATTTAAGTTTTTATAACTCTACTGCAGTTGCCTATTTCTCTGATACATCAAAGTGCTTGACCAACTCCATTACAATTTCAGCTTCCCTTTTCTCCCTGGTTAAACCCAATTCCAACCTATTGGCTAATTCTAAAAAATGTCCTCCTTCTGTCTTTCTAAATTTCCTTGGAAAATTCGGGAACCTCTTCAGTAATGTTAAAAGCCATTTCCCTCACGTTTCAATTAACCAACCACAAGTAACAAAATTAAACGAATTTTCCCAATGGTTTCATTTGAAGCTCAAAGTCACTAATTGCAATGAGTTGTAATTTGCTAGGATCTGTTGTATCACAGATCTGTTCAAGTCTGTCCAAATGCCATATGGCAAGGCCCCAAACTGTTATAACATCAATGTCAAACCCCTCTGTTAATTAAAACCACATACCCAGAAAAGCTCACCTCACACCATAATCTGTCAAAACGTGAGCGACAGAGAACTGCTAAATTCCACTAATAAACAAAAAAAAACACTTATATGGATGCAAGTTAGCTCACTGAGCTTGAAGGCATGTTTTCAGAAGTTTCGTCACCATGACAATGTTTCTTAAATTGGGTGATGTCATTTCAGGTTATTTTAACAATAGAATGTAGACAGAATCTAAATTGATGAGTTTATTGATGGACTTCTGGTTAGAATACCATTCCTCTAAGAAGGTCCTTGCGTGTCTTAGTATGTGTGTGTGCTTTGTCCCAGTCAAAGTGGTGCCCTTCTTTGTCTGTATGTATGGAACATAGTGAGAGTGCATCATGTCTTTTGGTGACTACTTGGTCTTCATGTATCCTCATAACACAACAACAGGACAGTTTCAATGGTGGAAAAAAGATAGTATATATACTGTTTAATCAATGTGTGTGTGCGCAGATAAGTCACAAATGATGTATAAAATTGATAAAATATTAAAACATTATTTGATCCTCTCAACGTTCCCTCTTTTTCTGGGATTCCCAACTCTAATTTCTCATTCTTACCAGGATGTGTGCTCCAAATTCTTGATTCTGGTGTCCCAACTTATTTCAATATATTGGCCTGCTGGGTTCTTTCCAAAGCTAGTGTCTGTCATATCATTGCAGACAAATATTCTGGCATCAGACTTAGCATTTGAAGATAATACTCTGCTGTACGTGCACTGTATAAAGGACCACAGCACACAGGCATTGCAAAAATATTGGAGGATGTTCATCTGCTTCTTTCGAGAATGTGGTTTTCTCATTTTCCATATCTCCATATCTATATACTCTCTCTCATTCTCCCTTTGTAGCTGGTTTAGAATTCCAGCAATTATTCTTCGTGTCCCATCTCTCAAAGCTCATTCTTTTAGTTTACATCTCTTCAAGATGTAATGTGGTTATAATGAAGCAATGTCACTACAAAGACATGCGGGCGTAGCAGGCCAGAGTTTATTGGAAGGGGAGCTGAGCAGGAAAGACCATGGAGCAGCAATGGGAGGAGTTTCTGGGGAGAATTTGGAAGATAATACAAGAAATGCAACCCCAAGAACATGAAACATACTCATGGGAGGACAAGGCAGCCATGAGTGATAAGGCATCAAAACAAAAGAGAATATATACAATGTGGTGAAGATGATTGGGAATCCAGAGAATTCATTGGCTCTGAAACTACATAACTCTGGTATCACTGACACTACAGAGCTCTTAATCATGATTAGGGAAAGAAACAGAGGAAAAATAATCACTTTAAACACAGAAGATTGTATTTCTCAAGGAAAAAGATTCAGTTGAATTAAACATTTGAATTAAGATCAGTTAAGTACTTTTGCAGAATGTGTCAGATTGGAAGCAAGACCTGGGGAGACAGACCCTCAGCAGAATGAGAGTTTGAAAATTGAAGTATTTCCACATCAGAAACCAGGTTAGGTCACTGAGTGCAGGGCTAATGGGTGAATGGGTCTCAGTGAGAATTGGGGAACAGACAGCAGAATTGCATTGCAGATATTGCAGCTCCAAACTGCGTATTCATGTAGTGCTTTAGACCACAGCAGCGGGAGAAGCAGAACAGCATCCAACCACAACCTGTAACTTTTTTGCCAGGATAACACCTCAGTCTGTCATTACCATCAACACCATCTATGGCTCAGTGACGAGTGTGGGTGAACATGTCAGAGTCAGAATCACATGAACCTTAACCTGATGCTAACACATTAAAGCTACCGGACTTGACCAACAGATCTGATCGAAGCCCTGCAGTCCTGCCACATTCAGTTATAAATGGTGATGGACGATTAAACAAATGACTGGAGGAGAGGGCTCCACAAACATCCCCATCCTAAATAATGGAACAGAACTGCACATCAGTGTAAAAGAGAAGGATGTTTTATCTGCACCATCCTCTGCCAGAAGTGTTGAGTCGATGATAATCATCACCCACGCCATGATGCCCACAAAATCACAGATGCCAGTCTTCAACTAATGTGATTCGCTGCACGTGACATGAAGAAACAGCTGAACACAGTAGATATGACACAGGCAATGGGCCCTGACCCCATTCCTGCAATAGGACTGAAGACTTGTGCTGCGCAACAAGCCATGTCCATGGGGGAGCTTTTTCATTCCATCTCCAACTCTAACATCTCCCTGGCAGTGTTGAAAATTACTCAGCTAAGTCCCGTTCCCTAAAACGGGAATAATTACAATCTGATCATTTACCACCCCCTCCGTCCCATCACCACAGTCAAATTGGTGGGAGTTCTTTTTGACAGAGCTGTCAAGCAGCACAGAAATATCCTGCTCAGTGTTGTCTCTGACAGGTCCCCATGTGGAGATGGTGCTGTTGTGGAAATGTCACTGGATTACTAATCCAGACCAGGCTAATGCTCTGGCAGCAGGTGGAAGTTAAAGACAATTAATAAAATATCGAGATCTAAAACCTGGGTTCAGTAACAGCGACCTTGAAGCCAATATCGATTGTAAACAGAATTTCCTTCTCCAATGTACTTTTAGGAAGTGAATCTCCAGGGATTTCCTGGGCTGGCCTAAAACTGACTCCAAAGACCCTGACATGAGATAAACATTTCAATGGTCTCTGAAACGGCCAATCAAGGCACTCACTTGTATCAAACTGCTCCGAGGACTGAAAGGATGAAACCGGACAGAACACCCGGCCACAGCATCAGTGTCGGAAAAGGGAATGGGTACACAGTCCTGTCGACCCTGCAGAGACCTCCTTCTTAACATCTGAGAACTTGTGACAACATTTACCGAGCTTTCCCACAGACTGCACAGAAACAGCGGGAAAGGAGTAGGTCATACAACACATTGAGCCTCCCCATTCTAGTTCATAGAAAAAAATCTCCTCAATGCAATTACCCCACATGATATACATATCCGTTAATGTGAGTAACCTTTGGAAGTTATAAAATAGGAAATGCAGTAGTACCTTTGGTCCATTGAGTTTGCTAACCAATTCCATGTAATGATGGTTGGCCCTTCATTTCCGCCCCGTACTCCTGCTTTCCCACCATCCCTTTACTGTCTCTGAATCCTTATTTATAATCAGTGTCTTGGTTTCCAGGTGCAAGCCAATTCCCCAGGGTCACCAGTCAGTGAGTGCAGACATTTATTCTTATCTCATTGCAGAGTGACCTGCCTTACCTAATACTGTGGTTCCTTGTTTTAGTCATCCCAGCCAGGGGAATATCATTCCTGCTGTTAATCTGTCTCACCCTGTCAGAGTTTTGTATATTTCACTGAGATCTCCACTCATTTTCCTAAACCCTATGGAATATTGGCCCAGTCACCCCAAACTCTGTTCCCACAACAAGCTCGTCATCCCAGAGATCAGTCTGGTCATCCTTCACTGCTCTCCCTCAATGTCCGGTTTGTCCTTTATTAGGTAAGGAGACCAAGCCTGCACACAATATTGCACAATAGTCGAGATGGGATGTCTCCAAAGGTCTGTACAGCTGCAGTAAGACACCCCTTCTCCTGGACTCACATCCCCCTGAAATGAAGGTCAACACACCATTTATCTTCTTTACTGCTTTCTGTTTCTGCAATATTGCTTTCAGCGGCATATGTACAAGGATATGCAGATCCTTTTCCGTGTTATAGCTCCCCACTTGGTGGGTCTGTGTACACTGGTCAGCGTGTCAATGCCAATCCCAGTATTGACTTCTGGTTACAGAACTCACTGCGCTGCAGGGACCTCAGAGGTTGATGCAAAAGGAAAGAACAAAAAGGAGCATATGTCCCTTTGTAAAGCAGCGTATTTCAACCAATCCCTTTCAAATTGTAGGATTCCAGTTTATCATTTCCACCAAAGGGCACACCGTCACCTCTATCCACATTGTTCTCCATTTGTCACGTATTTACCCATTCACTCCATTTGTCTTAGTCTTCTTGGTGCTTTTTTACATCCTCCGCACCCACTCACAATCCCACATCCATTAGTGCTATCAGCAGGCTGGGATGTATTGCATCTGATTCCAGCAACCAAATATTTAAAGGACATTGTGAACAGCTGGGCCCCAAACACCGATCTCTGTGATACCTCAGCAACCGTCCTCTGTTAATTTCTATTTCTGTATTTCGTCAATCTGGGTGTCACTGGCTGGGCCAGCATTTATTGCCTGTCCCTAGTTGCTCTTGAGAAGGTGGTGGTGAGCTGCCTTGTTGAACACCGCAGTCCACCTGCTGTGGTTGACCTCCAATGCCATTAGGGAGAGAATCCCAGGATTCTGACCCAGCGACTGTGAAGGAGCTGTGATATATTTCCAAGTCAGGATGGTGAATGGCTTGGAGGGGAACCTAAAGATGATGGTATTTCCATACATCTGTAGCCCTTGTCCTTCTAGATAGAAGTGGTCATGAATTGGGAAGATGGTTTCTGAGGATCTTTGGTGAATCATTTCATTGCAGCATATGGATCGTAAAACACTGCTGCTGCTGCGCGTTGATGGCAGAGCATTGTGGGTGAAGGGACAGTCAAACTGGCTGCTTTGTCCTGGATGGTGTAAAGCTTCTTGAGTGTTGTTGGGGCTGCCCTCATCCAGGCAAATTGGGAGTCTTCTGTCACACTTCTGACCTCTATTGTATTGACATGCATTGTAGATGATGGACAGAATTTTGGAAGTCAGGATGTGAGTTACTCGCCGCAGCATTCCTAGCTTCGGACCTGCTCTTATAGTTACAGTGTTCATGTGGAGAGACCAGTGAGTTTCTGAGCAATGATTACCCACCAGGACTTTGATACTGGGGGATTCAGTGAAAGTAACACCATTGAATGCCAAGGGGCAGGTTAGATTGTATTTTATTGGTGATGGTCATGGTCTGGCATTCGTGTGGGCTGAACATTACTTGCCACTTGCCAGCCTGGATACTGTCCATTTCTTGTCGTGTTTGAACATGGACTGCTTCAGTATCTGAGGAGCCACAAATGTTGCAGAACATTGTACAATCATTGGCGAACACCCCCACTTCTGACCTTAACATGGAGGGAAGGTTATTGATGAAGCAGCCCTGAAGAAGTTTCTGTTCACTGCTCGAGGGACTCCTACAGACATGGAGCTGAGTTGACTGACCTTCATCAACCACGACCATCTTCCTACGTGTCAGGTATGATTCTAAGCAGCGGGGTGTTTGCCTCTGATACCCATTGATTCCAGTGTTGCTAAGGCCCCTTGATACCACACTTGGTCGAAGGCAGCCTTGATTTAAAGGGCTGTCACTCTCACCCCACCTCTGTAATTCAGCTCTTTTGTCCATGTTTGAATCAAGGTAATGAGATCAGGAGCTGAGTGGTCCTGGGGGAGCCCAACCTGGTCATCATTGACCAGGGTATTGATGAGCAGGTTGCTGCTTAAAAGCACTGAGACCTTCCACCACTTTACTGATGATCGAGAGTAGGCTGATGGAGTTGTAACTGGCCAGATTGGATTTGTTCTGCTTTTTATATACAGGAGATACTTGGGGTAATTTTCCACATAATCAGGAAAAGCCATTGTTGTAACTGTATTGAAAGAGTTTGTTTAGGGGAGTGGCAAGGTATGGAGCACAAGTTTTCGGTACAATTGCCAGAATGCTGTCAGAGTATGGACCCTTTGAGTATTCAGTATCTCCAACTCGAATTGGTTGATGACTTGTAACTGAATCGCTGAGGACCACTGGAGGAGGCTGAAATGGATCATCCACTCAACATTTCTGACTGAAGGTTGTTACGAATGCATCAGCCTTATCTTATACACTGAAGTGCTGGGCTCTTCCATCATGGAGGAAGGGGTTATTTGTGAAACCTCTTCCTCCAGTGAATTGTTTAATGGTCTCCAACGTTTCTCGACTAGATGTGGAAGGACTGCAGAGCTTAGATCTGATCCTTTGCTTATGGGATCACTTAGCTCTGTTTATCACTTACTGCTTATGCTGTTTGGTGCACACAAGTAGTCCTGTTTGGTGGCTTCACCAGGCTGACACTTCATTGTCAGGTTTGCCTGGTGCTGCTCCTGCCATCCTGCACATCCATTGAACCAATGTTGATCCTCTGGATTGATGGTAATTGTTGCGAGGGGGATATGCCAGGTCATGAGGTTGTGTGGCTGTACAATTCTGCTCCTCTAGATGAACCACAGCACCTTATGGACACCCAGACTTGAACTGTTAGATTTGTTCGAAGTCTGCCCTATTTCGCACTGTGATAGTACCACCCAAAATGGTGAATGTTATTCTCAAGTGTATATTTTCCTCTTGTTGGTTCCTTCACTGCCTGCCGCAGAACCACTCTAGCAGTTATATCCTTTAGGACCCAGCCTTCTCGATCAATAATGCTGTAGCTGAGATACTGTTGGTGGTGAACATTGAAATACCCCACCCAGAATGCTACCCTCAGTGCTTCCTCCAAGTGTTGGTCAGCATGGAGGAGTACTGATACATCAGTTGAGAGACGCTGGTACTTGGTAATCAGCAGGAGGTTTCCTTTCACAAATGCAAACTAATGCCATGGGATACGAAGTCACTGTTGAGGACTCCAAGAGCAATTCCCTTCTAACTGCATCCCACTGTGCCGCCACCTCTGCTGTGTCCATCCTGCTGATGAGACAGGACATATCCGGGGAAGGTGATGGGGTGTCTAGGTCATAGTCATACTCACAGAATCATACCTTACAGACAATGTCAGGCTGTTGCTTGATGAGTCTGTTTATTTCTATTCACTGTTTACTGCCAGCTGTCCCATTCTCAAAACATGTCCATATATTAGCCCCAATCTACTCAGATTTGATATTGCATATTGGGCTTGGAGCTTTACCAACATTTTCCTAAAAATCAAAATGTTTTACATCCATTACTGCTCTTTCATTTGTCAGCCAGTCTGCTTCTCAAACATAATTCCCATTTCATAAATCTATGTTAGTGTTGTCTATGACCATTACTTTCAGCCACAATAATTTCTGCTAAACCATTTACTTACTATGTTCTATGTCCCACGTACTCTATCATTTTCCCACACCAGACTTGGTTTTCCTTATATTGTTCGGAAGTTCTGTGAAGACAGAACTGAAGTAGTGGCTTCATAGTTCTGCCATTTCCCTGTTCCCCATTCTCCATTCTCTGGTTCCAAACTGTAAGGAAACTACACTTGTTTTCTCATATTTCTCACATTGACATAATTTAACAAGCTATTACAGTTCACACTTATAACCCTTATGAATATAACTCTTCAGAAACCCATCAATTCCTGCCTTAAAATGCTCCAATAATTGACCTTCCACATGGTACACTCACGGGAGCAAAGACTCTGTGCCGACAGAAGTACAGCACGATCTATATTAGTCCCACTTTCTACAGCAGTCCCATAGCCTGGAATGTTAAAACACTTCCAAGTGCTTGCCCAAGTACTTTTTAACGATTGTGAGGTTACTCGTGATAATTCCCCTCTCAGGAAGTAATCCCAGAAGCCCACACATCGACGTGAAAAAATGTTTAAATCATCTCTGAACCTCAAACTTTTCACTTTAAAAGTGTGCTCCTTTGTTCTTGAGCCTCTGACTAAAAGGAACAGTTGCTGTCTATCCCCCCTGTCCGTGTCGCTTATAATCTTATCCTTCTGAATCACTGACTCCTCAGCTTTCTCTGCTCCAAAGTAAACAACCCGAGCTTATCCAGCCTCTCTCCATAGCTGATATGCTCTACCCCAGGGACATCCTGGTGAATCACCTCTGCACCCTCTCCAGTACAATCACATCCTTCCTGGAATGTGGCTCCCAGAGCTACATATAGTATTCCATTTTGGCCGAAACAAAGCCCTGTATAGGTCTTATATCTCCACCCTGATTAGGAAACACAATACTCAAGGTCCAATTCTTAACTAGTCCATTAACCAGCCCAGCAGAAAGTGAGGACTGCAGATGCTGGAGATCAGTGCTTAAAAATGTGTTGCTGGAAAAGCGCAGCAGGTCAGGTAGCATCAAAGGAGCAGGAGAATCGTTGTTTCGAGCATAAGCCCTTCTTCACGAATATTTCCGAAACGTCAATTCTCCTGCTCCTTTGATGCTGCCTGGCCTGTTGTGCTTTTCCAGCAACACATTTTTAAGCATTAACCTGTCCAGTCACATTCAGGGATGTGTGGAGAAGCACAATCTGAGCTTCCCAGTGTGCTGCCATTCATCCTCCCCTGCCTGGTTCCTTCTCCCAATGTGCATCACCTCATATTTATCAAGGTTACATTGTATCTGTTATTGATCTGCCCATCTGACCATTTCATCTGCATCTTCCTGTAACTTAAGACCTTCCTGCTCACTGCAAACCAACCGGTCAATCTTTATGTCAAATGTACACTTACTTCTCACAGCTCCCTGCCTCTCCACCTTGCCCCCTCCACATTCACATTTGTTTTTGTTATGAATAACACAAACAATAAGGGACTCAGCACTGATCCCTGTGGTACACCAGGGGACACTGGTCTCCAGTCACACAAACAGCCTTCTCTCACTACCCTCTGCCTCCTGCCACTAAGACAATTTTCGTTGTAACTTGTCAAGTTATCATTTATATTGTGAGATTTTATGTTATTTTTCAGTTTCCCAGCTGGAAATTTGTCAAAGGCTTCCCTACAAAGCTAAACAACCGACCTCCTCAAACTAATTCAATCAAATCAATTAGATGCCACTTCATAGAACATAGAACATAGAACATAGAAGGATACAGCGCAGTACAGGCCCTTCGGCCCTCGATGTTGCGCCGACCGAATCATACCTAACCTATACTAGCCCAATAACTTCCAAATGCCTATCCAATGCCCGCTTAAATGACCATAAAGAAGGAGAGTTCACCACTGATACGGGCAGGGCATTCCATGAACTCACAACCCGCTGTGTGAAGAATCTACCCCTAACATCTGTCCTATACCTACCACCCCTTAATTTAAAGCTATGTCCCCTAGTAACACCTGACTCCATTAGCGGTAAACGGTTCTTAGTATCTACCCTATCTAAACCCCTAATCATCTTATACACTTCTATCAGATCTCCCCTAAACCTTCTCTTCTCCAATGAGAACAGCCCCAAGTGCCTCAGCCTTTCCTCATAAGATTTTCCTACCATTCCAGGCAACATCCTGGTAAACCTCCTCTGCACTCGTTCTAAAGCTTCCACATCCTTCCTATAGTATGGCGACCAAAACTGCACACAATACTACAGATGAGGCCTCACCAGAGTCCTATACAACTGCAACATGACCTCAGGACTCCGGAACTCAATTCCTCTGCCAATAAAGCCCAGTACACCATATGCCTTCCTCACAGCACTATTTACCTGGGTGGCAACTTTCAGAGATCTGTGTACATGGACACCAAGATCCCTCTGCTCATCCACACTACCAAGTAGCCTACCATTAGCCCAGTAATCCATCATCTTGTTATTCCTACCAAAGTGAACGACTTCGCACTTAGCTACATTGAATTCCATTTGCCACATTTCCGCCCAGCTCTGCAACTTATCTATATCCCGCTGTAACCTACCACTTCCTTCCTCACTATCCACAACTCCACCGACTTTTGTGTCATCCGCAAACTTGCTTACCCAGCTTTCAAGTCCTTCCTCTAGATCATTTATAAAGATAACAAAAAGCAATGGTCCCAAAACAGATCCTTGTGGTACACCGCTAGTAACTGCGCTCCAAGATGAACATAATCCATCAACTACTACCCTCTGTCTCCTTCCAGCCAGCCAATTCCTAATCCAAACCTCTAATGTATCCTCAATGCCATACCTCCGAAGTTTTAGCATTAGCCTACCATGGGGAACCTTATCGAACGCCTTACTAAAATCCATATACACAACATCTACTGCTTTACCCTCATCCACTTCCTTAGTCACCTTCTCAAAGAACTCAATAAGGTTTGTGAGGCACGACCTGCCCTTCACAAAACCATGCTGGCTCTCCCTGATCACGTTATTCCTACCCAGATGTTCATAAATCTTATCCCTTACCATTCTCTCTAAGACTTTGCCCACCACTGAAGTCAGACTCACTGGCCTATAGTTACTAGGGCTATCCCTACTCCCTTTCTTGAACAATGGGACCACATTCGCTATCCTCCAGTCCTCTGGTACTATTCCCGTAGACAATGACGACATAAAAATCCAGGCCAATGGCTCTGCTATCTCCTCCCTAGCTTCCCATAGGATCCTGGGGTAAATGCCATCAGGCTCAGGAGACTTATCTATATTCATCCTTTCCAATATTCCCAAAACCTCCTCCCTGCATATTTCCAGGGCATCCATTCTAATTATTTGTGATTCCATATTCACATCAGCAACAGTGTCCTGTTCCTGAGTGAATACTGATGAAAAGTACTGATTTAATGTCTCTCCAATCTCCTCCGCCTCCACACACAACTTCCCACTACTATCCTTGACTGGACCGATACCTACCCTAGTCATCCTTTTATTCTTGACATACCTATAGAAAGCCTTTGGGTTTTCCCTAATCCTACCAGCTAAAGACTTTTCATGTCCCCTTCTCGCTTCTCTTAGCTCCCTCTTTAGCTCCTTCCTGGCTACCTTATAACTCTCAATCGCCCCTACTGAACCTTCACGCCTCATCTTTACATATGCCGCCTTTTCCCTTTCACAAGGGACTCCAATTCCTTACTAAACCACGGCTGCCTCACAAGGCCCTTTACACCATGCCTGACTGGTACATACCTATCGAGGACACGCAGTAGCTGCTCCTTGAACAATCCCCACATCTCATTAGTGTTCTTCTCTTGAAGCCTGTTTTTCCAATCCACACATCCTAAGTCATGCCTCACTGCATCATAATTTCCCTGCCCCCAGCTATAGCTCTTGCCCAGCGGCGCACGATTATCCCTCTCCATCACTAAAGTAAAAGTCACCGAGTTGTGGTCACTGTCCCCGAAGTGCTCACCTACCTCCAAGTCTAACACCTGGCCTGGTTCATTACCTAGAACCAAATCCAATATAGCCTCCCCTCTTGTTGGCCTGTCTAAATATTGTGTCAGGAAACCCTCCTGCACACATTGTACAAACACCGACCCATCTAATGAACTCGAGCTATAGCTCTCCCAGTCAATATCTGGGAAGTTAAAGTCCCCCATAACAACCACCCTGCTACCTTCACTCTTTTCCTGAATCATCCTCGCAATATTATCCTCTACTTCTCTAGGACTATTAGGAGGCCTGTAGAAAACACCTAACAGGGTGACCTCACCTTTCCTATTTCTAACCTCAGCCCAAACTACCTCAGATGGCAAGTCCTCTTCCATCGTCCATTCCACTGCTGTGATACTGTCTTTGACAAGTAATGCCACGCCTCCCCCTTTTTTACCCCCATGTCTGATCCTACTAAAACATTTGAACCCTGGAACGTGCAACAGCCATTCTTGTCCCTGTTCTACCCACGTCTCTGTAATGGCCACAACATCGAAGTCCCAGGTACCAACCCACGCTGCAAGTTCACCTACCTTATTCCTTATACTTCTGGCATTGAAGTATACACACTTCATTCCACCTTTCTGGTTACAGGCACCCTCCTTAGAGATCGCTGCATTATTCCTAACCTCCCTACACTCAAGGTCCTGTACCCTAAAGCTACAGTCCTGGTTCCCATGCCCCCGCGGAGTTAGTTTAAACCCTCCCAAAGAGCACTAGCAAACCTCCCCCCAAGGATACTGCTGCCCCTCAGGTTCAGGTGTAGACCATCCTTTTTATAGAGGTCCCACCTTCCCCAGAAAGGACCCCAGTTGTCCAGAAACCGGAATCCCTCCCTCCTGCACCATCCCTGTAGCCACGCATTTAACTGCTCTCTCTCCCTATTCCTCGACTCTCTATCACGTGGCACGGGTAACAAACCAGAGACTACAACTCTGTTTGTTCTAACTCTGAGCTTCCAACCTAGCTCCCTGAAAGCCTGTCTGACATCCTCACCCTTCTTCCTACCTATATCGTTGGTGCCAACGTGGACCACGATCTGGGGCTGCTCCCCCTCCCCCTTAAGGACCCGGAAAACACGATCAGCGACATCACGTACCCTTGCACCTGGGAGGCAACATACCAAACGTGAGTCCCTGTCGCCCCCACAAAACCGTCTGTCTGTACCCCTCACTATCGAGTCCCCAAGAACAATTGCTCTACCTTTCTCCACCCTACCCTTCTGAGCAACGGGGCCAGGCTCCGTGCCAGAGGCCTGAACCTCGTTGCTTGCCCCTGGTAAGTCATCCCCCCCACAAGTATCCAAAACGGTATACTTGTTCTTGAGGGGAATGACCGCAGGGGGTCCCTGCACTGGCTTCCTCCTCCCACTCCCCCTCACTGTCACCCATCTATCTTGAACTTTCGGAGTAACTACTTGCCTAAAGCTCCGATCTATGACCTCCTCTGCCACCCGAATGATCCGCAGTTCATCCAACTCCAGCTCCAGTTCCTTCTGATAAAGTCATGATGATTATCCCTGATCAGACCTTTCGACTCTTATTGGAGTTCAATTTTCTCCTTCCCTATTTTCTATAGTAGTTTCCTTAACAGTGACCTAATACCCGCTCGTCTATTGTTCCCTGGTCTATCTCTCCCACCCGAACTGTGAAGTGCAATGGTGTTAGCAGTTCTCCAGTTCTCTGGCACCTCCCCTATGGTCAGATCCTAATTAAAATATTCAGACAGGGTCTTTCCTCCATTCACCCCAACAGCCGCCTGTGATACAACTCATTCAGACATGGAGTTAGGTCCAAATTTATACAGAACAAAGCCTCAAATCCTTTCTCGTATTTTACATCAATCTGTTCAAGAGTTTCCCCATCCATCTCCTTGAATTCTGTACTTGTCTTCTCCGTCTCTAAAGTAAAATAGATGTGAAGGTCTCATGTAACAGTCCATCAATGTTCTCCAGCTTGACACACAGATTGCCCCTTTGGTTTCTAATGGACACTAACTGTTTGCTGATTATTCTGCTCTACTTGTCCGTGTAGAATCTCGTGGGATTCTCCCAGATCTCGCCTACTTGTACTTCTCCATGTCCCTGTTATTCAGTCCCCTCTGTGTTTCTAAGTTTCACTGCAACCACCTCTCATGTTTCAAAACTCGAGATCACAGGGTGAGTTTCCACATCAGAAAATCTTGCCGTTTTAGGAATGAATCTGAATAATACCTTTTGCAGTTCCTCTGTAGTCAATATCTTATTTCTTAGATTGGGACTCCGAACAATACAAAATACTCTCATGAACACTCGATACAACTGGTGCATGACGTCTTCTATATTCCAATTACAATCACCTGAATGTAAAACTAATTTTTTCTTTGCTATTTTCATATGTTCTTCCTAATACCTCTCGCTTTAACCTTTCTTATGAGCTTACTGTGTGAGTTTTTTTTAAAAAAATCTCATGAATATTCAACTCTACGTTATCCAATGGTTCTTCATTGCCTATGTCCACAAGAATCATCTTCAAACCATTCCAAAAAAAATGTTTGCCACTTCTGGTTTTCCTTTCATCGGTATATTCTCACCCTCCCAAGTTATGTTATTACCTTCTACATGTGTAGTCGCGTGTTCTTTGTAATCAAGTCCAACAGACACCCGACTGCGGATGACAAGATAACTGCTCTGTAGTTCACCCCTCTCCATCTTCATCCTTTCTTAAATGGTTGGATAATATTTGTAACCTTTGCCTTATACAGATTGGCTAAATGACTGTCGAGAATGTGTCGGAAGATAAAGTAAAAATCCACGATGCAATCAACATGTCTATTGCTGCTTCCTCATAAATCCTTGTATGAAGTACACCTGGTCTGTCAGATTTATAAATATTCAATCCAGCTTCCTTTGCAAAGATGACCTCAACATTGATAAGAATAATCTTAGACCTTACTTACACAAGTCCCATGGTCACTTTAATTTCTGGAAGAATTTCTGGACATTCTTCCAATAAAGATAGACGCAAATAAACTGTTTCTTTTCCCTGCGATTTCTCTGTTCTCTGCAATAAACTATCCTGAACGCACACCAACTGTTCCACATTTGACCTTGCTTTTATTTTTTTTCATACATTGATAGATGCTTTTTAGCAGTTTTTATGTTTTTCTTTCGTTTGCATGCTTTTTCTCTTTTCGATTTTCTTCTCAGTTTCTTGGTCATCCTTTGCTGAGTCCTACATTTCTCTGAATCCACTGGATTACTATAACTTGGCATTTTTCAAAGCTGCCTCCTTTCATCAAATAGGTAAGTGAACGTGGGGTTGAAAGTGTTAATCGGAGAGGAGGGTGGACCAGATTGATAGCAAGGAAGGTGGACGCATAGGAATGTACAAAAGGGCGATGCTGACTTGGAGGGTTGGAGTGGGATAGGGTGGGATTAGGGGAAATGGGGAAACCCACTATGATCCCCTGTGTTTGGAGGGTCCCAAGGCAGAAGAGGAGGTATTCTTCCTGCAGGCTTCTGGTGGCTCGGATTTGGCGATGGAGCAGGTCCAGGACCCTCATGTCCTTGGCAGAGTGGGAAGGGGAGTTAAAGTGCTCAGCCACAAAGCGATGGAATTGTACAATGAGGCTGTCCCAGAGATGTTCTCTGAAATGTTCCACAAGTTGACCTTCTGCCTCGCCAATGTAAGAGAAGAACACATTGGGTTCAATGGATGCAGTAGATGAGACGGTCTGTCTCCCTTCATCACCTATCACTTTCAACCCCACCTTCATCTACCTCCCGCAATCCCTGCTAACCTCTCCCCTACCTCACCCCCTTCTCATTTATCCCTCAGCCCCCTGGGCATATAAGCTTCATTCCTGATGAAGGCCTTATGCCCGAAACATCGATTTATCTGCTCTTAGTATGCTGCCTGACTGTGCTTTTCCATCACCACACTCTTCCCCTCTGATCTCCAGCATCTGTAGTGCCGACTTTCTCCTCACACCTTGTTGGCTTGCATGACTCATATTTATAACAGTTACTTCAAATAAAACAAAAACTGTCATGTTCTCAAACAGCATTAAAGAAAACCAGTACATTGTGATCACTGTTCCCAAAATGTCCTTTCCAGCAAATTTTTCAATTAGCTCTTCTGATCACTCAACACCAATTCCTAAATAACCTGATATCGAGCTCAGTGCTTAACATAATGCTCATGTAAACCATCTCACACGTGGTCATGAAATCCATTTTTCCCAGCATTAGCATTCAATTGGGTTAACAGAGTTTAGATATAACTTAAACAGTACATTATCACTGCAGTAGCCACAAATGTGTATAACTCATTTCCTGTTTTATAATATAACCAAAATATGTGTATTGCAGCTTTCACTTTGATATATAACTCCCATCAATGTTTGCTCCTCCTTGCTTTTTTTAAATCTCCACCTTACTAGATTCTGTGGAATCTGAGTGATGTGGGCTCTGGGGAGATTGATGGTAGAGATCATCTCGTCACATCATTTATGATCTTCTCAAACTTTAATTACTCCAGATCTCCCGTTATGCTGATGGAGTAGAGAAGGACAATAATCTTCCAACAATGCTCTGTATTCCCCCAGAGAGCTGAGACAGCTCTAACCTAGGTGGGAACCTTCCAGCAGGCCGGTAAAGTGTTGCTGCTGTTGTACAGGCTCTTAGTGAGATCGTATCTAGAGTAGTGTGTACAGATTTAATCTCTTCAATGAAGAAAGGATGTTGTTACATTGGAAGCAGCTCAGAGATGGTTCCCTCAACTGATTCCTGCAATGAAGTTGCTAGCTTATAATGAAATGATGATCAGGTTGACCAAGTAGCCATTGGAGTTTACAAAGATTCAAGGTGATCTTATTTGAACATAAATGGCAGAAGGAGTGAACGAGTGAAGTGAATTACACAGATAGTGGAGGAATCCATTCCGTTCTCCAGCCTGTTACACAGGAACAACAGGAGGATATTCAGGTCTTCGACCCTGTTACACCAAAACAGGATGAGGCTATTCAGCCCCTGGAGCCTGATATACATTTAGAGAAGGAGGCCAGTCAGCCAGTCGAGCCTATAACATTAGGCCATGCTGCACCAGTATCCTGTTAAACAGCAACAGGATCAGTCCATTCAGCCTCCTCAAGTCTGTAACATAGGAACTGGAAGATGTCACACAGTGAGTGGAGATTGTTACACTGGGATAACAGGAGGCCATTCAGACTCACCGAGCCTATTGCAAGGGAATTGGATAAGGATTAAAAACTATCTGACACTTCTTTCATGAGAAAGGAAGAGGCAATTTAGACACGTGTCTGTTGTGATGGAACAAGAGGAGACCAATCAATCCCTCGGTCCCATCTCTGGATGAGGAGACCGTTCAGTATTTCCACCTGTTATAGAGAAGTATGAGAAGACCCATCAGCCCCACAAAATGTTACACAGCAACAGTAAGATTCCATAATCTCCCAATCCTCTAAAGCATCAACAGGAGGATGTCATTCTGGCCTTGGAGATGGTAACATGTGAACACCAGAAAGACATCAGCCCATCGATTTTGTACACCAGCAGGATGATGAGTCCATTCAGCCACACGTGGCTCTTACACAGCATTTGGACCAGATCTCTTAAAAACGTGTGCCTTTTAAACAGGGATTCAAAGAAAACGTAAAGCTTTTCGAAAGGGAAGAACTTGTAATAATGGTATACATTAGGGACGAAAGTGTAACAATAAACTATTGTAATTTAAGGCAAATTGTTAGAGTCCATTGTTCAGGACATTTGCAAAGTTAAACCACAATCCATCAGAGTCAACATGGTTTTACGAAGACTAAACCGTGTCTGAATTGTTTGCTTGAGCTATTTGAAGATGTCACAAACAAGGTGGGTCGTGGGAATCCTGGAGATGGAACATATATAGCCTTCCTGAAGGCATTGGATGTGTCGCTTCTCCAAAGAGTAAGTGGTAAGATCAGACAACATGGGTCGAGGAGTAATTTATTAGCTTGGATGGAGGATTGCTTACCCAACAAAATGGAGTCAGATGGAATAAATGCATAATTTTCTTTTGGCAAATGCAATTTGTGGGGTGACATTGATTTCAGGACTCGTGTCTCAACCATTTGCGATCGATGGAATGACTGTACACTGTTGATGGGATCGAAAATACGATGCCACATTTTCAGATGACACTAACATCGATGGGAAATTACTTCAGAATGATGGTGCAAGAGATTTTAAATCTATATGGATAGGTTGGGTGAATGGGCCAACATTTAGCAAGGAAAATTAAAGTGAAGAAATATGGGGCTTTTAGGGTGTATGTTTGCTCGCTGATCTGTGGGTTTGATATCCAGACGTTTCGTTACCTGGCGAGGTAACATCATCTGTGGCGACCTCCAAGTGAAGCGAAGCTGTTGTCTCCTGCTTTCTATTTATATCTTTCTCCTGGATGGGGTGTCCTGGGGTTTGTGGTGATGTCATTTCCTGTTCGTTTTCTGAGAGATTGATAGATGGCATCTAAATCTATAAGTTTGTTTCTGGCGTTGTGTTTGGAGTGCCACCACAAAGAAAACCCACCATTTTGACTGGGACAACACATCTATCCTGGGACAGGCTAAGCAAAGACATGCCAGAGAATTCCTAAAGGCCTGGCGCTCCAACCACAATGACATAAACAAACACATAGATCTAGATGCCATCTATCAACTCCTCAGAAAACGAACAGGAAATGACATCACCACAAACCCCAGGAACCCCATCCAGGAGAAAGATATAAATAGAAAGCAGGAGACAACAGCTTCGCTTCACTTGGAGGTCGCCACCATTGATGTTACCTAGCCAGGTAATGAAACGTCTGGATATCAGATCTACAGCTCAGCGAGCAAACCAACATCCTAAATCTGAACCTGAGCTACAAACCTTCACAAACCTTGCAAAAGCCATGAGCGCAACACACTACAACTTGCCCGTAGATGGGAAAGGAATGCCATCCGAGAGAGTTCCATCCGCGAACAACTGTACTTTCTGCATGAATGTTTAAGAAAACAACTACTGCCAAAATGTCTGCAATATAAACGCTGATAAAAACACCTCAAGCCAAAAGTTTAACAGAACAAAACGGCCGCAGAATGCTCCGAGAATTAATCAATGACGCCCGCCCCAGACTCTGAAAATACAAACGGGAAATTGCGCGCCAAAAGCCGTTATTCAAACAAGCAACAAACCAAGTATGGTCAGACGTGATAGAACACGGAAGTCTCTCGGAAGACTTCGCGACGGCTGGTGGGTAAGTTTGGTCGTTTATTTAATAGTTAAAAATTAAAAGTTTTCCTTTAAAAAAGCGGTAGCAGACCCGGAAGGCGCGCTAGGTTACCTGGGTAAGGTTTATTTTCTCTCTCCCCTTATTTAAACGCGGGCTCCGAGTTGTAGGCCTCAGTCTCTCGGAAGACTTCGCGACGGCTGGTGGGTAAGTTTGGTCGTTTATTTAATAGTTAAAAATTAAAAGTTTTCCTTTAAAAAAGCGGTAGCAGACCCGGAAGGCGCGCTAGGTTACCTGGGTAAGGTTTATTTTCTCTCTCCCCTTATTTAAACGCGGGCTCCGAGTTGTAGGCCTCAGTCTCTCGGAAGACTTCGCGACGGCTGGTGGGTAAGTTTGGTCGTTTATTTAATAGTTAAAAATTAAAAGTTTTCCTTTAAAAAAGCGGTAGCAGACCCGGAAGGCGCGCTAGGTTACCTGGGTAAGGTTTATTTTCTCTCTCCCCTTATTTAAACGCGGGCTCCGAGTTGTAGGCCTCAGTCTCTCGGAAGACTTCGCGACGGCTGGTGGGTAAGTTTGGTCGTTTATTTAATAGTTAAAAATTAAAAGTTTTCCTTTAAAAAAGCGGTAGCAGACCCGGAAGGCGCGCTAGGTTACCTGGGTAAGGTTTATTTTCTCTCTCCCCTTATTTAAACGCGGGCTCCGAGTTGTAGGCCTCAGTCTCTCGGAAGACTTCGCGACGGCTGGTGGGTAAGTTTGGTCGTTTATTTAATAGTTAAAAATTAAAAGTTTTCCTTTAAAAAAGCGGTAGCAGACCCGGAAGGCGCGCTAGGTTACCTGGGTAAGGTTTATTTTCTCTCTCCCCTTATTTAAACGCGGGCTCCGAGTTGTAGGCCTCAGTCTCTCGGAAGACTTCGCGACGGCTGGTGGGTAAGTTTGGTCGTTTATTTAATAGTTAAAAATTAAAAGTTTTCCTTTAAAAAAGCGGTAGCAGACCCGGAAGGCGCGCTAGGTTACCTGGGTAAGGTTTATTTTCTCTCTCCCCTTATTTAAACGCGGGCTCCGAGTTGTAGGCCTCAGTCTCTCGGAAGACTTCGCGACGGCTGGTGGGTAAGTTTGGTCGTTTATTTAATAGTTAAAAATTAAAAGTTTTCCTTTAAAAAAGCGGTAGCAGACCCGGAAGGCGCGCTAGGTTACCTGGGTAAGGTTTATTTTCTCTCTCCCCTTATTTAAACGCGGGCTCCGAGTTGTAGGCCTCAGTCTCTCGGAAGACTTCGCGACGGCTGGTGGGTAAGTTTGGTCGTTTATTTAATAGTTAAAAATTAAAAGTTTTCCTTTAAAAAAGCGGTAGCAGACCCGGAAGGCGCGCTAGGTTACCTGGGTAAGGTTTATTTTCTCTCTCCCCTTATTTAAACGCGGGCTCCGAGTTGTAGGCCTCAGTCTCTCGGAAGACTTCGCGACGGCTGGTGGGTAAGTTTGGTCGTTTATTTAATAGTTAAAAATTAAAAGTTTTCCTTTAAAAAAGCGGTAGCAGACCCGGAAGGCGCGCTAGGTTACCTGGGTAAGGTTTATTTTCTCTCTCCCCTTATTTAAACGCGGGCTCCGAGTTGTAGGCCTCAGTCTCTCGGAAGACTTCGCGACGGCTGGTGGGTAAGTTTGGTCGTTTATTTAATAGTTAAAAATTAAAAGTTTTCCTTTAAAAAAGCGGTAGCAGACCCGGAAGGCGCGCTAGGTTACCTGGGTAAGGTTTATTTTCTCTCTCCCCTTATTTAAACGCGGGCTCCGAGTTGTAGGCCTCAGTCTCTCGGAAGACTTCGCGACGGCTGGTGGGTAAGTTTGGTCGTTTATTTAATAGTTAAAAATTAAAAGTTTTCCTTTAAAAAAGCGGTAGCAGACCCGGAAGGCGCGCTAGGTTACCTGGGTAAGGTTTATTTTCTCTCTCCCCTTATTTAAACGCGGGCTCCGAGTTGTAGGCCTCAGTCTCTCGGAAGACTTCGCGACGGCTGGTGGGTAAGTTTGGTCGTTTATTTAATAGTTAAAAATTAAAAGTTTTCCTTTAAAAAAGCGGTAGCAGACCCGGAAGGCGCGCTAGGTTACCTGGGTAAGGTTTATTTTCTCTCTCCCCTTATTTAAACGCGGGCTCCGAGTTGTAGGCCTCAGTCTCTCGGAAGACTTCGCGACGGCTGGTGGGTAAGTTTGGTCGTTTATTTAATAGTTAAAAATTAAAAGTTTTCCTTTAAAAAAGCGGTAGCAGACCCGGAAGGCGCGCTAGGTTACCTGGGTAAGGTTTATTTTCTCTCTCCCCTTATTTAAACGCGGGCTCCGAGTTGTAGGCCTCAGTCTCTCGGAAGACTTCGCGACGGCTGGTGGGTAAGTTTGGTCGTTTATTTAATAGTTAAAAATTAAAAGTTTTCCTTTAAAAAAGCGGTAGCAGACCCGGAAGGCGCGCTAGGTTACCTGGGTAAGGTTTATTTTCTCTCTCCCCTTATTTAAACGCGGGCTCCGAGTTGTAGGCCTCAGTCTCTCGGAAGACTTCGCGACGGCTGGTGGGTAAGTTTGGTCGTTTATTTAATAGTTAAAAATTAAAAGTTTTCCTTTAAAAAAGCGGTAGCAGACCCGGAAGGCGCGCTAGGTTACCTGGGTAAGGTTTATTTTCTCTCTCCCCTTATTTAAACGCGGGCTCCGAGTTGTAGGCCTCAGTCTCTCGGAAGACTTCGCGACGGCTGGTGGGTAAGTTTGGTCGTTTATTTAATAGTTAAAAATTAAAAGTTTTCCTTTAAAAAAGCGGTAGCAGACCCGGAAGGCGCGCTAGGTTACCTGGGTAAGGTTTATTTTCTCTCTCCCCTTATTTAAACGCGGGCTCCGAGTTGTAGGCCTCAGTCTCTCGGAAGACTTCGCGACGGCTGGTGGGTAAGTTTGGTCGTTTATTTAATAGTTAAAAATTAAAAGTTTTCCTTTAAAAAAGCGGTAGCAGACCCGGAAGGCGCGCTAGGTTACCTGGGTAAGGTTTATTTTCTCTCTCCCCTTATTTAAACGCGGGCTCCGAGTTGTAGGCCTCAGTCTCTCGGAAGACTTCGCGACGGCTGGTGGGTAAGTTTGGTCGTTTATTTAATAGTTAAAAATTAAAAGTTTTCCTTTAAAAAAGCGGTAGCAGACCCGGAAGGCGCGCTAGGTTACCTGGGTAAGGTTTATTTTCTCTCTCCCCTTATTTAAACGCGGGCTCCGAGTTGTAGGCCTCAGTCTCTCGGAAGACTTCGCGACGGCTGGTGGGTAAGTTTGGTCGTTTATTTAATAGTTAAAAATTAAAAGTTTTCCTTTAAAAAAGCGGTAGCAGACCCGGAAGGCGCGCTAGGTTACCTGGGTAAGGTTTATTTTCTCTCTCCCCTTATTTAAACGCGGGCTCCGAGTTGTAGGCCTCAGTCTCTCGGAAGACTTCGCGACGGCTGGTGGGTAAGTTTGGTCGTTTATTTAATAGTTAAAAATTAAAAGTTTTCCTTTAAAAAAGCGGTAGCAGACCCGGAAGGCGCGCTAGGTTACCTGGGTAAGGTTTATTTTCTCTCTCCCCTTATTTAAACGCGGGCTCCGAGTTGTAGGCCTCAGTCTCTCGGAAGACTTCGCGACGGCTGGTGGGTAAGTTTGGTCGTTTATTTAATAGTTAAAAATTAAAAGTTTTCCTTTAAAAAAGCGGTAGCAGACCCGGAAGGCGCGCTAGGTTACCTGGGTAAGGTTTATTTTCTCTCTCCCCTTATTTAAACGCGGGCTCCGAGTTGTAGGCCTCAGTCTCTCGGAAGACTTCGCGACGGCTGGTGGGTAAGTTTGGTCGTTTATTTAATAGTTAAAAATTAAAAGTTTTCCTTTAAAAAAGCGGTAGCAGACCCGGAAGGCGCGCTAGGTTACCTGGGTAAGGTTTATTTTCTCTCTCCCCTTATTTAAACGCGGGCTCCGAGTTGTAGGCCTCAGTCTCTCGGAAGACTTCGCGACGGCTGGTGGGTAAGTTTGGTCGTTTATTTAATAGTTAAAAATTAAAAGTTTTCCTTTAAAAAAGCGGTAGCAGACCCGGAAGGCGCGCTAGGTTACCTGGGTAAGGTTTATTTTCTCTCTCCCCTTATTTAAACGCGGGCTCCGAGTTGTAGGCCTCAGTCTCTCGGAAGACTTCGCGACGGCTGGTGGGTAAGTTTGGTCGTTTATTTAATAGTTAAAAATTAAAAGTTTTCCTTTAAAAAAGCGGTAGCAGACCCGGAAGGCGCGCTAGGTTACCTGGGTAAGGTTTATTTTCTCTCTCCCCTTATTTAAACGCGGGCTCCGAGTTGTAGGCCTCAGTCTCTCGGAAGACTTCGCGACGGCTGGTGGGTAAGTTTGGTCGTTTATTTAATAGTTAAAAATTAAAAGTTTTCCTTTAAAAAAGCGGTAGCAGACCCGGAAGGCGCGCTAGGTTACCTGGGTAAGGTTTATTTTCTCTCTCCCCTTATTTAAACGCACAGGCGAGTCACCCGAGGCACTACACGAGTAGTGCCTCCCACCCTTCCACCTCCTCTAACCTAATAATAAGACCAATTGTGACTAGCGGGTAAGTGCTGCATTTTCCTTGTTTGTTTCTTTAGATTTAGTTGGTTTTTGTTGTTTTTTTTTAAGGAAAGCTTACTTTTAGAGGGATGGCAGTGCAGAGAGGGCAATGTTCCTCTTGCAACATGTATGAGGTGAGGGAAGCCATCAGCGTCCCTGCTGAGTACACTTGCAAGAAGTGCACCCATCTCCAGCTCCTCCAAACCCGTGTTAGGGAACTGGAGCTGGAGTTGGATGAACTGCGGATCATTCGGGAGGCAGAGGAGGTCATAGATCAGAGCTATAGGCAAGTAGTTACTCCGAAAGTTCAAGATAGATGGGTGACAGTGAGGGGGAGTGGGAGGAGGAAGCCAGTGCAGGGACCCCCTGCGGTCATTCCCCTCAAGAACAAGTATACCGTTTTGGATACTTGTGGGGGGGATGACTTACCAGGGGCAAGCAACGAGGTTCAGGCCTCTGGCACGGAGCCTGGCCCCGTTGCTCAGAAGGGTAGGGTGGAGAAAGGTAGAGCAATTGTTCTTGGGGACTCGATAGTGAGGGGTACAGACAGACGGTTTTGTGGGGGCGACAGGGACTCACGTTTGGTATGTTGCCTCCCAGGTGCAAGGGTACGTGATGTCGCTGATCGTGTTTTCCGGGTCCTTAAGGGGGAGGGGGAGCAGCCCCAGATCGTGGTCCACGTTGGCACCAACGATATAGGTAGGAAGAAGGGTGAGGATGTAAGGCAGGCTTTCAGGGAGCTAGGTTGGAAGCTCCGAGTTAGAACAAAGAGTTGTAGTCTCTGGTTTGTTACCCGTGCCACGTGATAGAGAGTCGAGGAACAGGGAGAGAGAGCAGTTAAATGCGTGGCTACAGGGATGGTGCAGGAGGGAGGGATTCCGGTTTCTGGATAACTGGGGTCCTTTCTGGGGAAGGTGGGACCTCTATAAAAAGGATGGTCTACACCTGAACCTGAGGGGCACCAGTATCCTTGGGGGGAGGTTTGCTAGTGCTCTTTGGGAGGGTTTAAACTAACTCCGCGGGGGCATGGGAACCAGGACTGTAGCTTTAGGGTACAGGACCTTGAGTGTAGGGAGGTTAGGAATAATGCAGCGATCTCTAAGGAGGGTGCCTGTAACCAGAAAGGTGGATTGAAGTGTGTATACTTCAATGCCAGAAGTATAAGGAATAAGGTAGGTGAACTTGCAGCGTGGGTTGGTACCTGGGACTTCGATGTTGTGGCCATTACAGAGACGTGGGTAGAACAGGGACAAGAATGGCTGTTGCACGTTCCAGGGTTCAAATGTTTTAGTAGGATCAGACATGGGGGTAAAAAAGGGGGAGGCGTGGCATTACTTGTCAAAGACAGTATCACAGCAGTGGAATGGACGATGGAAGAGGACTTGCCATCTGAGGTAGTTTGGGCTGAGGTTAGAAATAGGAAAGGTGAGGTCACCCTGTTAGGTGTTTTCTACAGGCCTCCTAATAGTCCTAGAGAAGTAGAGGATAATATTGCGAGGATGATTCAGGAAAAGAGTGAAGGTAGCAGGGTGGTTGTTATGGGGGACTTTAACTTCCCAGATATTGACTGGGAGAGCTATAGCTCGAGTTCATTAGATGGGTCGGTGTTTGTACAATGTGTGCAGGAGGGTTTCCTGACACAATATGTCGACAGGCCAACAAGAGGGGAGGCTATATTGGATTTGGTTCTAGGTAATGAACCAGGCCAGGTGTTAGACTTGGAGGTAGGTGAGCACTTCGGGGACAGTGACCACAACTCGGTGACTTTTACTTTAGTGATGGAGAGGGATAATCGTGTGCCGCAGGGCAAGAGCTATAGCTGGGGGCAGGGAAATTATGATGCAGTGAGGCATGACTTAGGATGTGTGGATTGGAAAAACAGGCTTCAAGAGAAGAACACTAATGAGATGTGGGGAGTGTTCAAGGAGCAGCTACTGCGTGTCCTCGATAGGTATGTACCAGTCAGGCATAGTGTAAAGGGCCTTGAGGCAGCCGTGGTTTAGTAAGGAATTGGAGTCCCTTGTGAAAGGGAAGAAGGCGGCATATGTAAAGATGAGGCGTGAAGGTTCAGTAGGGGCGATTGAGAGTTATAAGGTAGCCAGGAAGGAGCTAAAGAGGGAGCTAAGAGAAGCGAGAAGGGGAAATGAAAAGTCTTTAGCTGGTAGGATTAGGGAAAACCCAAAGGCTTTCTATAGGTACGTCAAGAATAAAAGGATGACTAGGGTAGGTATCGGTCCAGTCAAGGATAGTAGTGGGAAGTTGTGTGTGGAGGCGGAGGAGATTGGAGAGACATTAAATCAGTACTTTTCATCAGTATTCACTCAGGAACAGGACACTGTTGCTGATGTGAATATGGAATCACAAATAATTAGAATGGATGCCCTGGAAATATGCAGGGAAGAGGTTTTGGGAATATTGGAAAGGATGAATATAGATAAGTCTCCTGGGCCTGATGGCATTTACCCCAGGATCCTATGGGAAGCTAGGGAGGAGATAGCAGAGCCATTGGCCTGGATTTTTATGTCGTCGTTGTCAACAGGAATAGTACCAGAGGACTGGAGGATAGCGAATGTGGTCCCATTGTTCAAGAAAGGGAGTAGGGATAGCCCTAGCAACTATAGGCCAGTGAGTCTGACTTCAGTGGTGGGCAAAGTCTTAGAGAGAATGGTAAGGGATAAGATTTATGAACATCTGGGTAGGAATAACGTGATCAGGGATAGCCAGCATGGTTTTGTGAAGGGCAGGTCGTGCCTCACAAACCTTATTGAGTTCTTCGAGAAGGTGACTAAGGAAGTGGATGAGGGTAAAGCAGTAGATGTTGTGTATATGGATTTTAGTAAGGCGTTCGATAAGGTTCCCCATGGTAGGCTAATGCTAAAACTTCGGAGGTATGGCATTGAGGATACATTAGAGGTTTGGATTAGGAATTGGCTGGCTGGAAGGAGACAGAGGGTAGTAGTTGATGGATTATGTTCATCTTGGAGTGCAGTTACTAGCGGTGTACCACAAGGATCTGTTTTGGGACCATTGCTTTTTGTTATCTTTATAAATGATCTAGAGGAAGGACTTGAAAGCTGGGTAAGCAAGTTTGCGGATGACACAAAAGTCGGTGGAGTTGTGGATAGTGAGGAAGGAAGTGGTAGGTTACAGCGGGATATAGATAAGTTGCAGAGCTGGGCGGAAATGTGGCAAATGGAATTCAATGTAGCTAAGTGCGAAGTCGTTCACTTTGGTAGGAATAACAAGATGATGGATTACTGGGCTAATGGTAGGCTACTTGGTAGTGTGGATGAGCAGAGGGATCTTGGTGTCCATGTACACAGATCTCTGAAAGTTGCCACCCAGGTAAATAGTGCTGTGAGGAAGGCATATGGTGTACTGGGCTTTATTGGCAGAGGAATTGAGTTCCGGAGTCCTGAGGTCATGTTGCAACTGTATAAGACTCTGGTGCGGCCTCATCTGGAGTATTGTGTGCAGTTTTGGTCGCCATACTATAGGAAGGATGTGGAAGCTTTAGAACGAGTGCAGAGGAGGTTTACCAGGATGTTGCCTGGAATGGTAGGAAAATCTTATGAGGAAAGGCTGAGGCACTTGGGGCTGTTCTCATTGGAGAAGAGAAGGTTTAGGGGAGATCTGATAGAAGTGTATAAGATGATTAGGGGTTTAGATAGGGTAGATACTAAGAACCTTTTACCGCTAATGGAGGCAGGTGTTACTAGGGGACATAGCTTTAAATTAAGGGGTGGTAGGTATAGGACAGATGTTAGGGGTAGATTCTTCACACAGCGGGTTGTGAGTTCATGGAATGCCCTGCCCGTATCAGTGGTGAACTCTCCTTCTTTATGGTCATTTAAGCGGGCATTGGATAGGCATTTGGAAGTTATTGGGCTAGTATAGGTTAGGTAGGATTCGGTCGGCGCAACATCGAGGGCCGAAGGGCCTGTACTGCGCTGTATCCTTCTATGTTCTATGTTCTAACAAGCCATCAACACCAAACAACGACAAAGACAGATAAAGAAAAATCGGGACGTGAAGAAAAAACTGGACAAACTCACAAAAAAAATCACAAAACCGATAAGACAGGGGCATGGATAAAGAACTTATCAGACCGGACCCTATCAGACACAGAAAAAGCGGGACTAGTCAAAGGATTAAATTTCAATTACCGAGACGCTGACAAGAAGGAATTACTTGCGGCATTAGAAACCACATTGAAGGGCAACAATCTCATGGAAGAAACACAACCAATGATCAGACAGACAGTTGCACCTATTCTCAGCCGAAAGAGGGAAGGAAACAAACTGACCACACAAGAACAAAAAGCCCTAGAAAACCTCAAAAAAGACAAAAAACATTATTACATTACCTGAAGACAAAGGTCGCTCACAGTCATCCTGAACAGAAGGGACTACATAGAAAAAGCTAATGCACTACTCGCAGGCACCAACACCTACCAACAGGTGGCGCTTGACCCGACCACACAACGAGGAAACAAAATTACTTATCTCCTCAGAAAATTACACAATTCCGGACAATTAAACAAGACAGAATTCCAGAAAATGAAACCCGATGGGACCAGCACCCCACAATTCTACAGACTACCAAGAATCCATAAACCAGGAGGCCCCCTCAGACCTATAGTCACACTGCCCGGAACACCAATTTCCAGACTAGCCAAAGAACTACACGCAAGACTAAAATACCTAGTAGAAGAGTCACAACACTCCATCCAGGAAGTCCTAAAAATCATCAGAAACGCCAACATAGAGGAAGACGAAGCAATGATCTCAGTCGACATAACAGCACTGTTCACCTCCATTAACATCGACCTGGCAACGGAAACACTTACCACACTTTTAGAAGAGACCATCACACACACACCAACCACCATCAATCACATTACCAACGAAAATATCATGAAGCTAATGGACCTGTGCCTCACCACCCACTTCACCTTCAAAAACATAGTCTACAAGCAAACCAACGACACACCCATGGGATCTCCACTTTATCAGGATTCATCGTAGAAGCGGTAATGCAAGGACTAGAACAAACAGCCCTACCAATCATCACACCAAATATCTGGGTTCGCTACGTAGATGACACTTTTGGCATCACAAAATGAAACAAGATAGAAGAGACATTTATCATCATCAACAACACTCTCAGACATAAAGTTCACCAAGGAGGAAGAAACCGACAACAAACTCGCATTCCTGGACGTCACAGTCGAAAGAAATGACAATGGAGAACTACAAACCTGCATATAGAGAAAACCGACAAACACTGACCAAATACTTAACTACACCAGCAATCATCCCTACACACACAAACGAAGCTGTATCAGGACACTATTCCAACGAGCCACCACATGCTGTAGCTCAGACGAGATACGCAAAACAGCGAAGAACCACCTATACGACGTATTCAAGACGAACGGATACTCAAGAAGTACAGTGTGCAGATTCCTCAAGGACAAACCACAACAAGCAGACCAAACACAGCCAGAAACCCTAACCACCTTACCATACATCAAAGAAGTTTCAGAAATGACAGCCAGACTACTGAGACTCCTCGGAATCCTAGTAGCACACAAAACCACCAACACTCTCAAACAAAAACTAACAAACTTAAAAGACACAGTACAACCCATGGACAAAACCAATGACACCTACAAAATTCCATGCAAGGACTACCACAAACACTACGTAGGACAAACAGGAAGGAAGTTAACCACCAGGATACACGAACACCAACTAGCCACAAAAAGACACGACCCTCTCTCCCTCGTAGCCCTACACACGGATGAAAAAATCCACCATTTTGACTGGGACAACACATCTACCATGGGACAGGCTAAGCAAAGGTATGCCAGAGAATTCCTAGAGGCCTGGCACTCCAACCACAACGCCATAAACAACACATAAATCTAGATGCCATCAATCAACTCCTCAGAAAACGAACCGGAAATGACATAACCACAAACCCCAGAAACCACATCCAGGAGAAAGATATAAATAGAAAGCAGGAGACAACAGCTTCGCTTCACTTGGAGGTCGCCACTGATGATGTTACCTAGCCTGGTAACGAAACGTCTGGATATCAAAACTACAGCTCAAGGAGCAAACATACACCCCAAATCTCAACCTGAGCTACAAACCTTTCACAAACCTAGAGAAAAAAATGGTGCTATTCAAGTTGGCCAGTATTAATGGAGAGACAAATTATTATCTAAATGGCGAGAACGTTCAAAGTGCTTAGGTGCAGAGGGATCTGGATGTCTGCTTGCATATCACAGAAAACCTGCATGCGGGTACTGCAAGTAATGAGAAATGCAAGCATAATTTCCCTGTTTACTTACAAAAGGATAGAGTAGGGAGTGTTGGTGTAGCTATGCAAGGCATTTGTGAGGCTGCAACTGGAGTACAGTTTGGGTGTCCTGCAGAATGAGGTATTTACATTGGAGGCAATTCAGAAGAGCTTCATTAGATTGATTCCATATTTGAAGTGTTTGTCTTATGAAGGGAAATTGAGCAGTTTAGGCCTATATGCTCGAGTTTATAAGAATGAAAGGAAATCTCATTGAGTTCTGTAAAATTCGAAAAGTAATTGAAAGTGTAGATGTGGGGTGGATTTTCTTTTCATGTGGTGCAATCTCCAACAAGATACTAGAATGTTAGGATGGAGAGATGGCACGAAAAGGGAATACAGGCCGAGTTGACATCAGCCTCATCGAGCGGTTGGATTCCTCACAGATGCTCATTGTTCTTATTCAACTCTTCAACTGTGTTGCATAGGAATGAGCGAGGATTGGGTATCACACAGGAAGCAGGCACTCAGGATAAATCAGTTAGAGAGAACGTAACCAGTCGCGCCACACAGTGACCAGCGCTGGGTTCTCAACTATTTACATTCTATATTAATGATCAGGAAGATCGAACAGATATACAGATGCTGCGTTTGGTGATGTCGCTGTGATAAGCAAGAGATTAAATTATCAATAGAGAGTGGAGAGTCTGCAAATAGATTCAGAGAGGTAAAGACAATAGATAATAGTTTGTCAGGTGGAATCTAACATGATATAACCTGTCATTTCATTTACACAAATAAGCGAAGGCAGTATGTTACTGAAATGGAGAGGGATTACAGGACTTAGTAATACTGTGTACTGGGAGGTTCACTCAGACCCGTTCAGAAATGGCAGGTTTTGCTCCATCCCTGTTTGTCAGCTACCAGACACTCCAAGTGACCCCATTGCTCTCCGTACACATGGAATACTTTGGTATGATTGATTGATGGTGGGGATGGTGTTTTGAAATCTGCATCAAGAGGACGTCCTTTATCCAAGATATATTCATTTCTTTCCACGTGGGGACCCGATGACGATGGGAAATGGCTGACTGCTTCTGAATGAAGAGGCCATGACTGCTGCCAGGACAGTGGGTATTCACCAACATGATGTACTGTGCATGCGTTACATTAATAGAGAGAGAAATCCTCTCCCCATTAACATGGGTACTCTGCAGATGCACTGTACACCATCGGAAATCCCACTATATTAGATATACCCGGAAGCTCCCTGCTGTGGGAGAAACAATGTATTTACCTCATCCACTGTGTAAATCCTCCATCACCGAATGGTGACATTGATGTTGAGATATTGGGAAATGATGGATGTGTCACCTTGTCCAGCATGGAATGTTCTGGATCATAGAAGCTGTATGAGAAACAGTAACCCTAACAGCCACTGCCAGCACCATCCTCCCCCTGGTGTGAAACTGCAGGTCGTGTTGAAGGAGGGGGAGGTGATACCATTCTATGACCAGCTCCTTGTTCAATCAGTGTCCCCTCACACGCTGCTCCTGAGTTAAGTGAAGCTTGGGAAGCTGTTCCTGGAAAACCCAATGTGGATACAGCAGATCCCTTTCCCCACACACACTCACTGCGTGGTTTCAGAGTTCCCCTCTCTGCAGCCTCTGCTCCATTCATTGTTCATGTAACAGACGCAGATGCTGCATCCAGAGTTGGGTCACCAAATCCTCAGGTCTCCCTGCATGTCTGAGGCAGCTCACATCACATCCTCCAGCAAACCATCCCCAGTCCCTCCACTTAATTTTTAATTACAGGATTCATCACAAATCCCTTGGCTACAAGTGTTGTGGACCAGTCCAGACCTCCCCAAAATATTTTAAGAAGGCCGCTTAGACCCAAACCTTTCCTTATTTTGAATATAGAAGGGAGGTGTGCGTTCCAGATATGTTGTGACTGGTCAAACCACTCAACATTAAGCAAAATATAATCTATTCAAATGCTTTGGTTAAAATAAAATCAAAGAAAAGAATATTTTGGGACACCTTTTCTGTTGGAACACTTACACAAACAATAGATACCGTACCTTCTTGGTTTACACTGCTTTGCTTTGTATATTCAAATGCAGATCTTTACACCAGTTTGCCAATCCCAGAGGTTACAACATCAACAGAGATCTCAGAGGGAAAAGCAGCTGGGGATCATTTATTGAAACTTCCAACCATTCTGGGATCTCCAACAGCTTCTGAATGCTGCAGCTAAAAACAAAACGAGAAACCCTGGTCTGGGAGAGCTGGCCACTGCCCTTTCATTGTTCCCACTGTTTTAATGAAACCTAAAATCTCAGTTATTTACTTAAACTGTTTTCAGACAGCAGTTCTGCACCTCTGCCTTTAAAACCTCTCTTCAAAAAAAACACAAGAGAAAATAAACGTTTTACAATGATAGTATCTTCACAACTCATTCTTTAATAAAATAATCCATCAATACACAAATGTGGATTCATTTTAGACCTCCTAATCTTCATCTATTAGTAGACGGAAATGTGTGTATATATATATATATATATATATATATATATACATTGACTCTGAACATACAAATGTTCACAAATATTTCGATTTCAGTCATTTTACTCCTGCCACAGAATGCCTTTTCTTTGTTCATCCAAGTCTCCACAAGGTGTCAAAATTTAGGATTTCTCACCCTGTCACCTGTGTAGTTTCAAATTGACTGGTAGCAATAATAAGCTCAATCGAAACCGACTGGTATTTTTCTCCCTAAACTTCTCCAAAAACTTTAAGGGGTCACGATCAGTGAAAAAGATTTGTCTCATGTATGTTATTGGCAATGTAAATCTGAAATGTTGTAACGCCAACACCAAGCCAAAGGCCTCCTTCCCCATTGTGGAATAAATCTGTTGATGTTTCCACTGAACTCTCCAACCACACGTTACATAATGGAGCACTTCTCATCTTTTCAATAGTTCTTCGGAATGACATAGCTCCTCATGTCTCAGCATAAAAGACTTACATGTTTCCGTCCCTCTTAATGCTCTAACCTCTTTACCTGCTACTACTGGCCTATGCCAGTAAACCTTACTTTCACAGGTATATGTTTTAAGAAGATCTCACACATTCTTCAATCTCTCACAGAAACCAAACTTTGATTTCTGAACTCAATCAGCATCATCAACCATTTCAGCTTCTCACCTTGCCATTTTAACTCTCAGCTCTTCCACACGAGTTCTCACGACTGCAGGAAGTGAATTGTTGAACTTCTCCAAAATAAGAATCTCTCTAAGAATGTCATAGGGTTGATCTGTTTTTAATACCTTTACCCACCTTTCAAAATTACTTTGTTTGATCCTTTCAAACTCAATGCGCGTTTAACCGGAGACCCTTTTTGAGATTCCTGTAATGCTGTCTGTCAGCTACTGGCCCAAGCTCATATGCACTTTCAGTTGGCATACTGGCCACTCCATACTGGCCAGATACCTCATCCAATAGGGATGCAAATACCTATCAGCTTTGTTTGGATCAACTAAATCCACATGGCCACTGGTGTCTGCAATTGCTTAGCCACTTCTCAAACGAAATTCAAAAGGCTTCACCATCCTTCTCATCAAATTTAGAGAATGCCTGGATGCATTTAAACAGATACCCATTAGGCCATTATTTACAATAGGGTTGCTCAACCTCACTATCCTCCTCATCCAGCCGACCGTCTATCTTCATCTCCGCCCTCTATGTGCACATTCCTCTCTAATTGCTAATTTTTCAAGTTGAAACTCTCTGCTTTTCTTCTGTCCTTTTCTCTTTTTCTTCTTCATTTCCCTTTCTTTTATTTCTACTTTTCATCATAATTCAAACTGTTTCAATTCCTTCTCATGTTCAAGGTGCCTCATTTGAAATTGAATCCCAGCCATTTCCAAAGAGTCTGATGGCGTTTCCACCAAATGTAATTGCCGAGCTATCGCTGTAATTATCTCACATTTTCTCACAGACAATCGCAACCCCAACTCCAGCTTGTCTGTCAATTCCTACAGTTTTGCCTTCATTACCTTTTGTAAAACCCCCAACTTCACTTTTCCACACCCAGAGAACTCTTGGTGACTGAATCTTTATACAAAAAATACCAACCGAATTCAACATCGGGAAAGAAGACACTAGCAGCTACCATACGCGACCTTTGAACCCAATAGTCTCCTGGTGCATACTCTCCAGTGTCTGCATGAGCTTATTCTGGATGATTTGGTTTCCTCCCACAATCCAAAGATGTGCATGTCAGGTGTATTGGCCATGATAAATTGTTCATAGTTTTCAGGGATGTGTGGGTTAGGTGCCTTAGTCGGGGTAGATGTGTAACAATAGGGTAAAGGAATGGGTCTGGGTAGGTTACTCCTCGTAGGGTCGGTGTGGACATGTTGGGTCGAATGGCCTGTTTGCATACTGTATGGATTGTAATTCTAAACCCAATTTGGAATTATCGACTTAGAACCAGACAAGAGACCCCAGTTTGCTATAGACCAACCAGACCGCCTCAAACTATTTTAAGAAGGTAGCTTGGATGCCAATCTTTCCTTATTTTAATGGTAGATGTGAAGTGGGAGTTCCAGATGTGATGCTACTAGTCAAACCACTCACCATTAAGTAAAACGCAATATATTTAAACACTCTAATGAAAATCCAGACAAAATGAAGAGGAATTTAGAATAACTTAAATATTGGAAATCTTCACCGAATAATGGATGCAGTACCTTCTACAAATGAACTGGTCCAATATACTAACATCACCTAAACACACCCCTTGGTAAAAAGGAACATTTAGACATGTGTTCTTGCATACGGTTCTCCAATCCAGGAGGAAACAGCATCAAGTGAGGTTCCAGACAGAATAGCAGCTCGGGATAATTTACTAAAACTTACAACCTTCTGGGACCCCAAGCACCTGGTGATTGTTATAGCTACAATAAAAAGAAACCTAGAAAGCCTGGTCTGTGCCAGCTGGCCATTGTTACTACAATTTATTTTAAAAACCCTAAAAGCCCGGTAATTTATTTACTTGAGCCGTTTTCAGTAGGCAGTTTGGCCTTTAAGATCTCTTACTCAAAAAAGGATAAAATAACCTCTTATTTTAAAAAGTGACAGCATTATCAGGCAATTTAGATGCCTGGTCCTTTCCTCAGTGGGCTTCCTCGTGTTACTGATCGCAAGATCACCAGAGAGGGACAGCCACAGGTACTGACCAAGTTACAAGGATGTTGCTCATAACTTCTGAAACACGCCTATCCATGGACCATCATATGGGACATACCAGGAAGTGAACAACCGCTTATCACACCCCATTTCATTATTTCTGAGCTACACAATGCCAACACTCGATTGACTAGGGAGCCAAAACCCAAGGCCAGGGAAAGATACAAAGGGACAGAGAGATTCACATTAAAGACTGAAATAGACTGTTAATTAACTGAAAAGATGTTGTGGAAATATGGGGAAAAAGTCAGGGCAGTGGGACTAACTGGAGAAGTGAGATCTTCGTGAGTAAAATTACAAGAATGAGAACATTCAATAAAGGCATTGCCAGATTAAATGAAATGGTTTGTTACATCAAATTCTGAGTCTGCTTCACAGAACACCACAAACAACATTAACTGGGACAAGATGACAGCCCCGTATGGAAAGCTGTGCAGACCATGCGCGCGTGTTGCTCAGTAAATTGCAGTATCTGCCCAGTAGGGGAAGGTTTGCTCTCTCTTCATGTGTGTGTGTGTTCATCAGAGAGAGAGAGAGAGAGTGTGCATGTGTGCGCGTGATTGACGTGGTTAAATGAGAAACTCATTGTCTGAGAAAAAAACGCACATGAGGAAAACAATTTTAAATACGAACAACTGGCAGGCTTTTTGATAATCAACAGAGAGAACGAGGGAAGTTTCATGGACAGATAAGGTAAAGTGTTTGAGAATGTTAAAATAAAGGCATTGCCAGACACAACAGCAATATACATCAGCGTGCATGAATGACAGATGGGTGGGAGTTTGGTGTGAGTCTGAATCAGATTTGTTTGGGCAGGTTTGAAGCCGGGAGCATCAGCAGCAGATTCTTGCCTTCATTAAGATTGTATTTCATATCTCAAGATTCAAACAGCAGATGGAATAAACCAGTGAGACATATTCTGGAGTGATGAGTATTTCAAGTTAGAAATGGTCAAGGAATGGTGTCAAGAATCAGCTCAGTGTCAAAGGGATCTCCCACATTTGTGACGTGTCTGCTTCTGCTGCAGATATTGTCCAGGGATGGGATGGAAACAGTAGAGGAAGTGGAGTTTGTAACCAGAACAGTAGACAATGGCCTCCATGCTCTTAACAGCAAAGGCAATGATATAATGAATTGTGGTTCTCCCCTGAAACCGAATAGGTCAACATAGAGACCCGGAATAACACTGCCAGAGCAGAGAGCGAGACAGTAATTGAACACCTTCATTGATGTCAGTTAGTAGTGGTCTGTAAAGTGAATATCTGGATTGAGAGATTCCACTGGAACAATAATTTTGGCAAGAAGTGTAGACTATATGAAATAACAGTAATACAGTCATAACTGGTTTATAGAAAACAAAATCTGGACAGTGACACTCACCAGGAACACCAACGATAGCCAGGAAGGGATAATAGAAGTATTTAAAAATGTGAAGAGCGTAATAGATCTGCGATGATAATGACAACCAATCAACTGCAGAAAGATACCAAACATAATATGATAAGCTCCTGTCTATTGTTGAAATATTCCTCTCTAATGTTCTCAGATTATGATCCATTGTTGGAATATTCCAGTCTAATATTCCCAGATTCTGATCCATTGTTTGAATATTCCAGTCTAATGTTCTCAAACTCTGATCCATTGTTGGAACATTCCCGTCTAATGTTCTCTCCTAAGAGTCTGATCTCTCCTCCCCCACTCTCTGGATCTGCTGATCCCCAGCAGTGCTGTCGGTGATGGTCCCGCTCATGTTGTGGGTTGACTCATTGTACGGAGGCTATTTATCATTAAAAGATGGAAACTCTCCACTGTGATAATTAGAATCCATGGAGGTTGGCATTAATCACAGTCACTGAACAAACAGACTCAGTTAACAAGTTCCATACATCACTTTTCATTTATTGGTTTTGGATGGAATAGTTGAAGGTTGCTGAGGGATGGACCATAAATCTTTCAATCTTTTTAATCTTTTTTTTCCTTGCATATGAGAATATTAACAGAACACTGCAGCAGTCTATATATGTCCCACTCTGTTTATGAAAGGAGGCGGTTATAAATAAAAACAGATCGGCTGCATAATAAGAAGTCGGGTGGGCAAGTTTCTAGATACCTGAACACAAAGTGCGGTACTTATTGACCAGTGTGAGGCTACTCATGGTTTTAATGCCCTGTTATCAAATCCTTTCATAACTTTGAGACAGAGCATTGAGACTGCTACTCAGGAACTGGCCAAAACAATTCTGTTCCAATGGGCCTTACAGAGGGATAAGAGAAAGCCATTCAGCCCATATTAGTCTGTTGCTACTTGAAAAGGTGGAAAACTGGAATATTGGCGCATTTTGCCAACAGAATCATTCAAAACAAAGAGATGTGTCACTGCAGCTGTATGAGATGTTACTGAGAGGGCACCTGGAGTACATTGTGTTCTCTGTGTTTCTGTAACTGAGAATGGTTGGACCACCATTAGATACAGTTTACTGGCAGTGCGTAATCCACGGGTTGCTGTGTCATTTGATGTCTCGAGTCTGTTACACAGGGACAGGAGGATGCCATGAAGTCTCTTGAGTCTATTTCAGAGGGACATGAGGAGGTCATTCAGCCTCTCCAGTCTATTACAGAGGGACAGGAGGAGCCTATTCAGCCTCTCGAACCTGTTCCAGAGGGGCAGGAAGTGTTTATTTAACTTTCAAATCTGTTACACATAAATATTAGTTTCAAACTAGTTGTGGAATAGGAACGACCTGATGTAAACATTAAAGTTCCTACTTTGAATAAGGTCAATTTTGAAAGTGTTAGGTGAGCCCTGTGAAAGGTTAATTAGGATACCCTATTCGCAGGTAAAGGGATGGTTGGAAAATGCAAGGCGATTACAACTTGGTGTCAGAGAGTCCAGAACCATCGTGTTCCTATTAGTGAGATGGGCAAGGCTGGTGGGTGCAGGGAGTGCTGGATGGCTAGATATATTGATGCTCTGGTCAAGGTAAGGAAGGAGGCATATGTCAGGTAAACAGAGCTGAGATCAAGTGAGTCCCGAGAGGGGTATCAGGGAAGTAAGTGTATAGTCAATGGGGAACTCCAGCCAGAAATATATGGACATGAGATGGCTTTAGAAATAGGGTTAACGAGGCATTGAAGCAACAGTACACGTCTTTTAATGGCAAAATATTAACTAGGGAGAGAATAGGGCACCTTACAGGTCAGTAAGGCTACCTATGTGCGTAACCATAGGAGATGGGAGGGTCACTAAACAAGTATTTCTCCTCAGTATTTGATGTAGCGGAGATTACAACAGTGAGAGAAGGAAGAAATATATTTTAAATAGTATCTATATTACAAGGAGATATCGGACATTTTAAAACATACAAAGGTGAACAAATCCCTGGGATCTGATCAGTTGTATCCCAGAAGTTTGTGGGAAGCTCGGAAAGAGTTTGTTCACCCTTTTGCTGATATATCTGTATTATTGATTTACACTGGTGAGGTGTCAAAAGACTGGTGGGCTGCTAACATAGTGTCATTATTTAAGAAAGTAAGGAAAATACAGCTAACTATAGATTGGTGAGCCTGACGTCAATGGTGACTAAATTGTTGGCGGTGGGGGCGGGGGGGGCGGTGTTGAGGGAAAAGATGTATATGCATTTGGAAAGACAAGGACTGAAGAGAGCTTTGTACATTTGAGACCACGTCTCACTGACTGGGTGGAATTTTTTGAGGAAGTGAAGACGATGATTGATGACGGCAGGACAGTGGATGTTGTCTTTATGCAATTCAGTAAGAAAACCAAAATGTTCTACATGGTAAACTAGTTATCAAGGTTAGACTGCCGGGAATCCTGGAGAGCTCGTCATTTAGGCCCAACTTTTTCTTGAATATTGGAGATAGTGCATGACAGTGGACATTTGTTCATTGAATTTGGAGACCTGTGACTAGTGGCGTGCCACAAAGATCAATAGTGAGTCTTTTGTTGCTTATGCAAATCATTTGTACTTGAGTAAGTGAAGTATTGTCAGTAAGTTTGTAGATAATTCCAATTTTGGTGGTAATGTCGACAGTGAAGAATAATGTCTCAGAATATAATGAGACGTTGATTAGGTGAGCTGAGGAGTGGCAGATGGAGTTTATTTTAGATAAATGTGAGGTGTTGCATTTTGGCAAGAAATATTGAGGGAAATATAGGTAGGGTCCTGTTGAAAGTCGCCAATTAAGGATAACTCCATAGAAATTATGGAATCCCTACAGTGAGGAAACAGGCTATTCGACCCATCGAGGCCACACCCACCCTCTCAACAGTATCCCACTGAACAAACCCCTATCCTATCCCTCTGAGCCAGCATTTCCCATGGCTAACCCACCTAACCCACACATCCCAGGCTACCATGCACAATTTAGGATGGTCAATCTACCCTTACCTGTATATCTTTATACTGTCAGAGGAAAACATATTACCCGGAGGAAACTCACACAGACACGGGGAAAATGTACAAACACCACACAGCCAGTCATTCACGGATGGAATTAAACCCAGATCGCTGTCCTGTGAGGCACCTTATGGTGCAGGTTTTCAGTTCCTTGAAAGTGCCATCACAGGTAGACAACATAGTGAAGAAGGCACTTGGTAATCTTCCCTTTATTGGTGTGTGCTTTGACTCTAAGCATTTGCATGACGTGTTGGATCTGTACAGGATATTTGGCCACTTTTGTAATATTGCCTTTAATTCTGGTCTCCCTGCTGTCGGGGAGATGTTGTCAACATTGAAAGGGTGCAGAATAGTTTTAAAAGAATGCTGCAGGTGTAGGAGGGTTAGAGTTACAGGGAGAGTTTGAATAGGCTGGGGCTATTTTCAAGTATTGAGGCTGAGGGGTGACGTTAAAGTGGTTTATAAAATCATGAGGGTCATAGATAAGGTAAACAGTCAATGTTTTTTCCCAGGATAGACGAGTCCAAATATAGATGACAAAGGTTTAAGGTGAGAGGAGAAAGATTTAAAAAGGGACGCTAAAACAACATTTTCACACAGACACTTCTGTGTGTACGGATTGAACAGCCAAAAGAGGTAGTGGGGGCAGGTACAGTTACACCTTTTAAAAAGGATTTGGATGGATACATGCATGGGAAGTGTTTAGAGGGAGATGGGCCAACTGCTGGCAAGGGGGAACGAGATTAATTTAGGATATTTGGTCTGTATGGATGACCAGACCGCAGGATCTTTTTCTGTGCTGTTCATCTCTGAGAGTCTATTGACCCTTGAGTGTTTAACATGGGAACAGAAGGTGGTTATTCCGCTTCTGAATACTGTCAGTCAGCCTGTTTGCTCAATTACTGACAGTCAAATACAAAAATAAATCATTCAGATTTTGGTGGTGTTTTACAGAAACAGGAGAAGGGCTTTTACTCAAGAAAAACGGTAAAGAATGTGAAGAGGCTTCAGTCCCTCAACTCCATTCCACAGAAGCAGCAGTTGAGCACAGACCTATTGGAGCCTGTTACTGTGGAGCAGGAGGAGGACATCTACTTTCACACAACATCGATTAGGGACACAGGAACAGGAGGCAGTGACTCAACATGCTCGAGGCTGGGACACAGGAACAGGAGGCAGTCATTCAACTGCTCGTGAATGGGACACAGGAACAGGAGACAGTCATTCAACTGCTCGAAACTGAGACACAGGAACAGGAGGCAGTCATTCAACTCCGCGAGACTGGGTCACAGGAACAGGACGGGGACACAGAAAGAGGAGGCAGTCATTCAACTGCTCGAGGCTGGGACACAGGGTCCAAACACAAGATTGAAAACAAAAAATAAAGGTATTGCCAGATGTTTAGCTCTCTCACATTCGCAATCCAACTCACATAACCACTCCATCCATTATACTTTCAGGATGGAGCATTGAGTAGATCCGACTAGCGTACTGCTGAATGCAACCCAGCAATACCCAGAATGGAACTCTGTGCAGCCCACACCAATGCTTGATCTATTATCATGGGCTAAATGTCCAGCGTGGGGTGCTGTGCAGACTGCACTTGTTCGTTCTTATCTCAATCCAGGCATGTAGCATTGTTCGGTAACACTGTATTAGGTCGCTGCCCAGTGTGGGGAAACTTGCAGCCAAATGTTGGAAGTGACAGAATGTGCAGCTCCAATCCATTTACAGCTCCATATCTCCACTATGCCTGCGATGGAGAAACGTCAATGGAAACAGTTTAAGGTGAGTATCACATCAGTATTTAAAGTTGAAATAACTGAGATAATATCCAATGATGTTTCGTGAATGGTACGAAGTCGTTAGAGGGGGATGGTAATGTTATAGCGGTTGCAATATAAGCCTCCAAATTAACAATGGGAATTAAGGAAGAAATATACAGGGAGACTGGGGAGACTTGCAGGAGAAACAGGATTGTTATAATAGGTGATTTCAATTTTCCGAACATAGACTGGGACTTCCAGATGGTTAAGAACTTAGATGGAACGTAATTTGTTAAGTGTGTTCAGGAAAGTTTCCACAATCAATATATAGAATAACCTACTCGGGAAGGAACAAATTCGACCTACTGTTGGCAAATAGGGCAGGATAGGTGGAGATAAAGTGGGGGAGCATTTTGGGAAAAGTGGTTAGAGTTGTATTAATTTTAAAATAGTTATGGGAGGGTCAACATTGATCCACAGATTCTACTTTTAAATTTTGGCAAGGCGTATGTTGTTGGAATTAGACAGGGGATTGCAGGGGATGATTAGAGTTGTTTGTTTCGAGGTAAAAGGATTTTGAGCAAGTGGGAGGGCTTTAAAAGTGAGATAGCTCGAGTTCAAGGTTTCCATTTTCCTGTGAGGGTGAAGGCAATGTGAGACTGGAAGAGAGAACCCTGGATGTCAAGAGATATTGAGGCTCTGACCAGAAAAAAAGGAGGCGTGGCTCAGGTTCAGGCAGCTCGGATCAAGGGAATCCCTGGAGGTATACAGGGGATAGAGGAGTTTACTGAAGAAGGAAATCAGCAAGGCGAAAGGAGGTATGGGATAGCCTTGGCTGAGAAATTTAGAGTGAATCCAAATTCAGTATAGTAAAGATAAAGAACAACTAGGGAGAGAATAGGAGGCTTTAAAATACAAAATAGGCATGCATGTGTAAAACCTCAAGAGATTGGTGAATTCCTCAATTTCCCCTCTGTGTTTACCATGAAGAAAGACATGAAGACCTATGACCTTTAGGAGGTTAGTTGTCAAATCTTGGTACTGTCCATAACACAGTAGAGTTTCTGTTGGACATATTAGAGACAAATCTCTTGGTCCTGAGCAGATACATCCAAGAGGACTGCAAGAGGCTAGAGATAAAGCTTACGGGCCAAGATACCGGAAGTCTGGGCGGTAGCAAACGTTGTGACTTATTCAAGAATGACTGCAAAGAAAAGCCCAGGAAAGATAGACCAGTAAGCTTCACACCTGTTTTCGCTAAACCACTTGAGAATCTTCTGAAAGATAAAATGTGCATGCATTTGGAAATACAGAGTTTGACTTGGAGCAATCAGCATGGTTTTGTGCGTGGCAGATCCTGTCTTACAAATTTTGTATGAGGTTTTTGAGGAAGTGACCAGGGGCGTTGACGAGCGCAGGGTGGTAGACATCTTCTATTTGGATTTCAGTAAGACCTTTGATAAGGATCCACATAGTAGGCCGCTCTAGAAGGTTAGATCGCATGAAATCCAAGGTGAACTGGCAAATTAGCGACACACTTGGCTTGACGTTATGAAGCAAACGGCTATGGTGAAGGTATGCTTGTCGGACTGGAAGCCTGTGACAATTGGAATACCTCAGGGGTCGGTCCTGGGCCCACTGCTGTTTGTTATCTATATCAATGATTTGGACCAGAGTGCACAATGCAAGGTTAGTATGTGTGCAGATGACACTAAAATTAGAGACATCGTTTATAGCGAGGAACGTTATCAGAAATTGCAGCAGTACGTTGACCAGCTGGGAAAGTGGGACGGAATTAGCAAATGGAGTTTAATATAGATAAGTGTGACGTCTTGCATTTTGGAAAGTCAAATCCAGGTAGGAGTTTAATGATGAATGAGAGGGACTTAAGGAGTGTAGTGGAACAAAAGGACATTGGAGATCAGGTGCATGGTTATCTCAAATTTGAGTCACAGATACACAGGACAGTGAAGAAGGCTGTTGGCACACTGGCCTTCATCAGGGCATTGAGTATAGAAGTTGGAACGTTATGTTGCAGTTGTGCAGAATGTTGGTAAGGCTGCAGTTGGAGTATTGTGTTCAGTTTTGTTCACCTTGCTCTAGAAAGGATATTATTGAACAAAAAAGAATGTAGAAGGAATTTACAAAGATGTTTCTTGGCCTAAAGGGTTGAGTTATAGGGAGAATTTGGACAGGTTAGAACTTATTTCTTTACAGCGTAGGGAACTGAGAGGGTTCTTATAGAAGCATAGATTTTATCAAATCATGAGAAACGTGCTCAGGGGTGAATACTTCAATTTTTTGCAAGGTTGGGGAATCGAAGACGAGAGGACATCTGTTCATATTTGGAGAGGAAAAAAATAAACAGGAACCTGAGGGTCATCTTTTTTACGCAGAGTGTGGTACCCACATGGACTGAGCTGCCAGGGGAAGTGATTGAAGTGGGCACAATAACAACATTGAAAAGGCATTTGGACAAATACACAGATAGGAAAGGATTAGGTGGATACAGAGCAAGGGCAGGGAAATGGCAGATTGGCAGATAAGGGACAATTACACATGGTTTGTTGACGGAGCATGGCGGGTGTATTAGATGGGCGAGGACAGAGGGAGAACATTCTCTTCCCAGAAGGAGCCACAGCACTAGACCCACCAAGCAATGTCTGAGTTCACCGTCCAGCTCAGTGCAGTATTTGAGGTCTGAAGAAATGTCCAGTAATACAGGACAAGCAACAATAACCTTCCCTGCTCTGTCAGGATGAGTGTCACCGTATTCTCTCTGCTCCCTCACATCACTGTATATCTGTGATCACAGCTACCCCTGAAAAAGGCTCATGGTCCCCCACTCTCACAACTGCATGCAACGCTTACTCTCTCTCTCTGTCTCTCGCCTTTGCAAAACATCCCACACAGTTATAGAATATTCTGGCGAATGCCGATTATGGAATGTTCCAGATAATGTTCCAAATGATTCCCAGTTTCAGGAAAATGGCAGTGTCCCAGTGTGTAACACATAAGAGGAAGGAGTAGAGAAGTACGTTTTTCAAATCACAAACAATTCAAACCATGCTGAGGCCATTCAGCCCTTTAAACGTGGTCTAGCATTTAATAAGGTCCCCGCTTATCTGATGGTCTTCTCAGCTCCATGTTACAGGAACTTTCAACCATTAAACCCCCTGGGTCCTGTCCATGGCCAGACAGCACTCAGGCACTTTTATCCTGGGTTTTTTGAAGCGCCTGTTTGAGGGCATTTCCCATGGTTACGGATACCTAACAATATATTCCATCATTTTATACTTGCATGCAACGGTCAGCATGCTGTACACAGACCGAACAAAAATATACACTTATTTTATGTTTATAGATATCCAATCACACTTAGTAATTCTGGTTATGTCACTTGACTCACCTTAATGATATTAAACCAAAAAGAGCTTCTAAACACGTCTTGTTATAAAATACAATTTCGAGCAGAGAACGTTTTTACCCTCAGCCTTTATCTTGACCGATATCTGAATTGTACAACCTTCCTTGTTATGAATGTTTCTCTTACCCTTTGTCTGTGATTTTTTCTCTCTGTAACAGCTACATAATTCTCCCACTCAGTTGGCTGGACGGCTGGTTTGTGATGTAGAGGGAGGCCAACAGCGCAGGTTCAGTTCCTCACACTGACAGAGGTTACCATGAACGGGATGCTCTCTCACCCTCACCCCATCACCCGAGATGAGGTGACCCTGAGGATAAACCACCATGAGTGGTCTCTCTAATGAGTTTCCTCTGGGAGACTATTCTATCAATGTTAGCATTTTAAATTAAAAATATTTTAATTGATAAAGAAATTTTTAATATTATAATAAACCAATAACAACACAACTCAAATAACTGAAAAAAATTCCAATTGCATGTACATACAAAACAAGTTAAAACACTACACAGACAGAAGAAAAAACAAAACTAAATAATAAATAATGAATAAATAATACAGCTCAGCATAACATAAAGATAGCTCTCGTTCATCAAGAGCATTAGCTGATGCATACTTTTATGTTCATAGTTTTTCGTCTCTGGATATTAGATTCATTAAACAATATCATCATGGCTGTATAAAAGCCCTTCTTAGAGTGGCAGATAAGCCTGTATCGCAGTAATCCAAAAAGGGCTGCTGTGTCTTATATATAGCTATGTTTTTTGGTGCACCAGACTGGTGAGAAAGTCCAAAGGGATATTCTCCATGGAGAGCTTACGACGAACCAACAGGCACGGTTGGGTGGGTGGTTGTGGGTGGGGGGTCGGGGATCAGACATCCAACACAACACATATTTGTCCTAGCACGGAAAGTAAGGATATGATTTCTTTCACATCTACATCTGTGTAAAGTACCCTGGGCAGGCCCAGGAAAGGAGAAACCAGGTCCATCTCCAATTCAGTCCCCAAGACCCATTCTATCACACCTGATGCAGTGCTCCAACATAGATGAAGCCTGCAACAGGACCACAAGCAATGAGTAAGAGTGCCTCTAGTCATTCTGCATTTAGAACATGATGAAGATAATCCCACTATGCATTTTGAGAGACAATCTGGAGTCAGATAGACCCTATGAATAATTTTCAACTGCATGGAATGGGTCCTATTACAGATCAAAATCCTTCCAGCATTTTCATAAATATCCTCCCCATTCTCCGAAGTGTTGTGAACCCACAAGTCTCTCTCGCAGACAACACAAAGCTGTACAGTCTCGTCTGAGGGGACACTTTCCAACCAATGATAAAGGGTACTGACAGAGAGTGTATTCTAAGCAATAGACACCCTCTTCCCTCTATCAGATCTGTAAGAGTCTTTAAAAGTGTGTGTGTTTTTTTTACAGCAATTCTCTGATCTGGAACAAAATACAGAAGAGGACTCTACTAGGTAGTCCATACTTACGAGTTATTTGATCAAATGATATCATTCTTTCTCCTCAAATGAAATGTGGTGGCTCAATAGATAGTACTGCGGCCTCACAGCACCAAGATCCAAGATACGCAGGTTAGATGAATTGGCTGTTGATAAAGCACCCATAGTGTTCTGGGATGTAAAGGTTGGGGCATTAGTCAGTGTAAATATAGGATGGTAGGGGAATGGTTCTGGGTGGGCTACTCTTCAAAGGGTCGACGTGGACTTGCTGGGCCCAAGGGCTTGTATCCAAACTGTAGGGATTCTACCAGTTCTAAATCACTCAAGCAAGGTACACCCCTGGCTGCCCACAGTTTAAATCTGGAATCCATTATCCCCAGTTGACAACTTGGTATGCCATCATAGGGGTAAGAAACATGGATATGGCTGTATTGTCCTCGAACTGATGCATTGTCATTCATGCTTTAACTTCATTGATACTTTTTGGATTATGACAATACTCCATAACTACTGTCATTTTGTCTCAGAACAACAGACTAATAAGGGTTCACTTTGTCTGAGAGGGTTCAATATCTAACCGTATTGACGCGGAGTCCTCAGCGTGCCAGACACTAATATAGGATAATTAAAAGATTAGATTTTTTAGATTAGACTAATTAGATTAGACTTACAGTGTGGAAACAGGCCCTTCGGCCCAACAAGTCCACACCGACCCGCCGAAGCGAAACCCACCCATACCCCTACATTACCCCTTACCTAACACTACGGGCAATTTAGCATGGCCAATTCACCTGACCCGCACATCTTCGGACTGTGGGAGGAAACCGGAGCACCCGGAGGAAACCCACGCAGACAAAAGCTTAATTGATAGCTTTTAATCTGGGACATCTACTGCCCATCTACTTTGTGGGGTAGTTGCAATTTGGTTAGCTTGATAAAGAGTCGCTTATGAATATAAGCCAAATAAAAGAGCTAACCCAGCCATTAAGTCTCTTAATATCTGCCTGGGAAACATCAAAGGAAGCATGCACACGGGGTATAGCAAATAAGGAAGGACATTCATTTTAAGAACAGCTATCCAACCTAGCCAGGATGTTGGAAGTGCATCCCATCTTTGAAGTTCTTGTATAATTTTGTCAAACAAATGGACATAGTTCACGTTAAATACATTTTCAAAAACGGATGTAATCAATATACCGGAATAGAGAAACTCCCCACTCCCGTAACCACTTAAAAGGAAACCAGGATTTACCTTCAATATCAGGTATTTCCCTCAGACCTCCCATAGGCATGGCCAGAAACTTTGTAAAATTAATCTTATAGCACGAAAAGGCGACAAGCGAATTAATGCATTACATCACGTGAGCTGCCGAAATTGTGGGAATTGACAAAAACATAAAACCCTCATCTGCATACAACATAATCTTATGTGACTTCTATCCCACTTCTGGGGCAGGTATGTTGGGGTAATATTCCCAATTGTAGCAGGATGCCACCATGTCTAAGATTGTTTCAGGGATGGGGAAGAGATCAACCCTCGTGTGGCATTTGTGCGGGTTAATGAAGAAATTAAAATTGCTACTTGTGAGGTCGATCTGCCTCCAGACATCCACCAGCTCTAGTTCTGCACACAGACCCACTAATTGCTTACATTATAACGAGGATATTGGGGGACCTTTGGCCATAAGACAGTTGAAATCTCCTTCGACAATATGTACCACGATGCAAGATAACTTACTTTGGAAAATGCATCTACCAGGATTTTAAGAGGGTGCGCTGGGCATTTAGTGGGTGGGGCAAGAATCGTTCAAAATACAGTATGATTTCCCATAGTTCATGGAAGATACATTCTAACTAGCATGGCTTCTCTCCAATGCCTAGTATTAAAAGGCGAGAAATAAACCCTACCAAACCCGCCCTGCTGTAACGTCAAAATGTTCCTTGTCATCAAGGTGCATCTCCTGAAATAGGACAACATCCACCCTCTAGTTTTAAGACTAGAAAGTACATTTTTCCTCTTGACTGGCAGATGGCTCCCCTTAATGTTCCAGGTACACCATTTAAGCATATCATTATCCATAACACATTGTAGCAACATTTCAACTCTAGAGTTTCACATCGAATTACACATCGCTGATCATTAATGAAGAAGACTCATCGAGCCTAAAAACTGTACAAACTGAAACTACTACATCTAACAAGCTCTCAAAACTTTCCAAAGCTAAAAACATAAAAAAAAACCAAAGAACAAAATAAAATCCAAAGTTCCAATGACACTCGAAAGGAGAATTTACCTCCCCCGCCAACTGGGGACGCTTACATACCTTAAAACTTTATCTTGTGTCCGCTACCAATATGGAATCCTGGGCAATTAACAACAAAAACCAGGCTTGAACTGCCCTTCGATTAGCACTCAGCCATCACAACTACCTTTGTAACTCCCTCCAGCTTGAGCTGCACCCCAGACACAAGTAAAGAAGGAGAAAAAGAGTAGTAATACTAACGAAGAAGTTAAAAATGAGTACTCCACCCAGTCCCAGCTATAATCTAATACTGGTTAATACTAGAAAAATCCAACAAAATTTCTTTAGGAGAAACATGATTATCTAAATATCCAAGAGTAAAAAGTGAGGTCTGCAGATGTTGGAGATCAGAGCTGAAAATGTGTTGCTGGTTAAACATCCAAGGAACAGGAAATTCGCCGTTTCGGGCCAGAGCCCTTCATCAGGAAATTCTGGCCCGAAACATCGAATTTCCTGTTCCTTGGATGCTGCCTGACCTGCTGTGCTTTAACCAGCAACACATTTTCAGCAATATCTAAATATCCAGCTTACTTTAAAATGTCCATAAAGTTTTCGCTTTCTCTGGAGAGTCAGATGAGTTTGTGGATCCATTGAAAGCAATACAGATCACCGCTGGGTACCGTAAGGAATACTGAATCAGAATTCCCTTGCACTTCTCTTAATCTCATCAAAAGATTTTCTTTCCTGAATCACCGCCGCTGAAGAGTCCTGAAAGAACATAATCCTGGAGCTCTAGTGAATTAAACCCATCGGATCTTTCCCCTGGGTTCTGAAAGCTTCCATCCCTTTTGTTCATCCCCATAACTAAGTAATTGCGCAAGGACAGGATGAAGGCGTTAGTCTGAGTCTGACTACCGCGCCGTAATCTGATGAACTGTCTCAGTCATCACCCTCCTCAGTTTCGAAGTGAAGGGATCGCTGCAGCCAGTTCTTGAAAAAACTCACCGGCTGACCACCTTCTGTCCGCTCCAGCAAACAGACGATGTGATTATTCTTCATCCTGCCCCTGTTCTGGAGGTCGTCATCTTGTTCAGTTAAGGTGCAGACCTGTTTTTCAAGAGCGAGGATCCTCTCCCGAGAGGAATCGATCACGGTCTCTGCCACTGCAGTTCGGCTCTTGGCATCGTCTGTCCTGTTTCCAAGGCTGTCAAGTTGTTGCTCATGTTTCTGGAGCACGGCTGAGAGCGGCTCTAGCCACGGCTGAACTGTTCTTCAATCATGGCTTCAATCATTTCACGTAACTTGATGAACTCAGTGACGAAGACCTGGTGAGTAACTGGGTCCATGGAACGAGCACAGGGGGTTGCAGCTCCAGCCTCAGGTATGCTCTATGCTTCTGACGGGTGCACCATGTGTTGGAACTTACTCGATCCTTTCCCGTGTTTTGTCATTGCCCTTTGACAAATCTGGATCACTAAAGATTCTATCGCTCTTTTGGTGTTGAATTTTAAGTAAATGGCTGGGATGGGGTGTATTAGAGAACCACTTTGCCCGTGTGTTGATACAGAGCCCAGCAAAGCAGACCTTCTGGATCTCCGCCATTTTGTATTCCCCCTTAACTTTTTATCGATATTATCATTTCATTTTGCATTTATTCCTGGAGGTTCTGAAGCCGTGTTATTTGATACCACTGCCTACATCTCCCCCCACACTGCACATTGCTGCCCATTCCTCGATAATCCTTGACTCTGTTGTTATTTATGAACCTTCCGTCTGTGCCTCAAAAATATTCAGTATCTCTGCCTGCAATGGTCTGTGGGGAAGAGGTTTCCAAAGACTCACAGCACTTTGAGAAAACAATTATAACCATTATGATCTGAGTGTGAGATTAGTCTTTTGTGTCTGATTATCCGAGAAAGGATATAATTACATTGGAAGCAGTTCAGAGATATTTGATTTCACGTATTCCTGGGGTGAATGGCTTATATTATGAAGGCTTTAACAGGTTACTCTTGGAATGAAATTGAAACATACAAGTCCTTGATAAGTGTGGATTAGTATGTATCCACTGGGTGTTTGTAAAGTCCAAATTTACTGTCATTGTTATAGAAACACTACAGTGTGGAGGCAGGGCATTCCGTCCATTAAGTCCACACTTACCCACCAAAAAGCATCCCACCTGGACGTGCCCCCAATCGTATCCATGTAATCCTGCATTTCCCATAACTAACCCATCTAACCTACACTTCCCTGGGCACTATGGGCAATCCACTTTAAACTGCACATCTTTGGACTTTGGCAAGAAACTGGAGCACTGGGAGGAAACCCACACAGGCATGGGGAGAATGTTCAAACCACATAGAGGGTTGCCTGAGTTTGGAATTGAACCCAGCTCCTTGGTAATGTGAGGCAGCAGTGCTATCCACAGGTCCAACATATCTCTCTGTTAGTTCTGTTAGTAACTTTTGACTGACTAAAGAAATCTGCCTGACTTGTTCTCATCACTGAACCTGACCCAGTCTGAGACTTTTATCATCGTCCATATCACCAACCTGGTTACATTTAAAACTTGTTGTGAGCAGTGGAGGAGTGGGACTAGAAAAGGAAAAAGTGACACCCTCCATCCTCAGTCACAACTGGAGTGAGAAAAAAAAATCACAAATTGGGAATTCATTCAAGTTGGAATTCTCTTTCCCAGAAGTTTGGGATGGTTGAATCTTAATATTATATCGAGGTATAATACCATAGACAGGTAAATCAGGGATAACGGTGAAAGGAGAGATACGTACAGCTGGGACCATAATGAGATGAGCCACGACCTTATTTACTGGTGGAGTAGTGTCATAGGGCCGAATAGCCCACTCGTGTCCCTCAGCCCTATGTTGTGATGTTCCATTCTGCCCTTCGGACGAGGCACACAGGGGCACATCAAAGCCACTCCGATGGTTAGTTGCAGTTTTGGAAATGCACTTGGAAAATCCAGGCTGGGTCAGGAAGGGACACTTACCCCCAATCCCTGTTTCCAGGCTTCCCCTCTCTGCAACGTCAGCTCCAGATGTGGGTCGTGTTACAGGCCCAGATTTACTGTGAATATAGCCCCCATACCCCACCCAGCGTTAACTCAAACAAATCCTCTGCTCACCCGAATGTAGCATTACACAACACAACTTCCGGGAAAATAACCAGTTACTTTGCAAAAGCATAACATGTGAAATTAATAAATTGGAATAAGAGTAGGCTATTCGGCCCCTCAAGCTTGCCCTGTCATTTAATATGAACATGGCTGATCTACTCCAGGTCTAACTCCACTTTCTTCCCTACTCCTTGTATCCCTCCACACCTCTCTGGGTCAGGGAATTCCAGACATTCACTATCATCTGAGAGAAGATATCACTTTGCATCTCAGAGAGAAATCGATGTTCCATATTCGGTATCTATGTCCTCGTGTTTGAGACTCCACTCAGGAATGGTAACAACGTCTCAACACCTACCTTATCAAGTTACTTGTATTTTTCATCTGTATCACTCCTCATTCATTTAAACCCGAATGAATATCACTTCACCGTTTTAGAAATTCGCAATAACACCACCCCAGGATGCCGGTTTTTGAACCAACCTAGTTACTTGCTGCATCAGCATGCTGACTTTATGTTTCATACACAGGAACACTCCAATCCCTTTGTACTGTTCCTTTTCTGGAAGTCGTCTCCATTAAATAACAGCCTGCATTTTGATTCTCAGTGTCATCCTCAAACTCGAATGTAAATTGCACTCAGCTCTCTCCTTCAGATTATCAATATAGAGTGTAAATAAATGATGCCATCGGACTGATAGCCGCGGTCCTCCAGCAGATACACTTTTATCATGAAGATCCATTAATCCTGACTCTCCGATTTCTATATGTTAAGCAATCATCATCTCATGTTAATACATTCTCCATCATCCTACGAGCTTCTGACTTGTGTAAGAACGTTTATTTTGTAATACCTTGTGGAAACACTCTGGAAAGCCTGGTGTTCTAACAGATCCCCTGTATCAAGTCCGCTTGTTACATTCTCAGGCATCTCTAGAAATGCTTGCATGATTTTACAGGGTAAAATATAATTTCCCCTTTATCGACCCCCACTGACTCTGCGTGGAGCTTTTCTCAATGTTCATGCTGGCCAGGTTTTCCAAATTAAGCTCGTCCCATCTGCTTTCATTTGGCCCATAGGCCTCTCAATGTTTTCCATTCATATGTTTTATCCAAATGAGTTTTAAATGTTGTAGCTGTACTGGCATCCAGCACTCTTACTCTGGCAGTTCATTTCATACCCACACTACCCTCTGTGTAAAAACGTTGCCCCTTCATCCCTTTTAATCCTTTCACCTTTCACCGTAAACCAATGCCTACTATGGCTGAACACCCCCATCTCGTGGGCAATATCTTGGCTATTCACGCTATCCATACCTCTCATGATTTTAGAAACTTCTATAATGTCATCCCTCAACCATCCCTCAAACTCCATCCAATACTAACTTCAAGATCAAGCATTTAAAGATAAATACTGCAAATTTTAAACTATAGTAAACATGACAAGTAAACAATACTCAGCCCAAACTGCATACTGTGATTTGTGTTTTTTCTCCCTATTACAAAACTCAAGCAGCATGAAACGCTTACTAGTGTCAATAAAAAGTCAAGCACCTGATATCCTTTGTCTAAAGGAGGGGATGATCTCGACAGTGAAAACGTAATTATGGCCAGATCTTTATATGCCACATAGTCAACATTCTCCCTCCTGGCCTCCCTATGACCTTGTGTGATTGTGTCTTCTTTATCTTGCACTCAATAGAGAGAACCCATTTTCCCATCCACATCTTTATTTAAACCCGTTTTATATCATCTTCTTGTTCACCACTGTTAAAAGCCGGTATATCTTTGCCACGCCCTCTTTCCCCTGTGACCTATCTCCCATCTCGGGCAAGGTATTGAACAGCCAATTTTCCAATGCTTTTCAGTTGTGAAGAAGTGTCACACTGGGCTTGAAATGCTAACGCCGTTTCTCTCTCTCTGCAGATGCTGACAGATCTTTGGAGTTTCTCCAGACATGAATAGGCACAGAACAAATTTTCACAAACAACTAACTATGGATACTGGTAATAAAAATACCAAACTTGCTTTAGAAACTGGGAGCTTTGTAGAGGGTCACTGGACCTAAAAGTTAAACACTGCATTCATTGCAGAAGATGCTGAAACATCTACAGCAATTTCTGTTTTTGGACAATTTCCAAAGAAGGATGTCAAAGATGCTCAAACATCTGTCCAACATGGAGCGCCGTACACTGGGAACTGAACAATAGCGCATGGTGCACAAGTTCCTTGATTCTGAAACTACATAAGTCTGGCATCACTGAGACTACAGAGCTTTTAATCATGGTCAGGGAGACTAACAGAGGAAAACACATTCACTTCAAATACAGAAGTTGACATTGTGGAAAAGAAACGATTTAGATAATTACTTTAAATGGATTGAGTTAAAGTAACAAATTAGAGGCGTGACATCAGAGTGAGGCCCTCAGCAGAATACGATTATGAAAATGCAAGTGTTACTGCATCAGAAACCAGGTTAGGTACAGAATACAAGTCTGATGGGTGAATGGTCTCGGTTTGAACTGGGGGAGAGTCAGTAGAATTGAATTGTAGATATTGTAACTCACTCTGGGTTATCATTTGGTGCTGTAGATCATAGCAGCAGCAGAAACAGAATTGTATTCAACGACAATCTGTAACAGTTTCCCGACGATAATTCATCAGTCTAACATTACCATCAAGCTGATCCATGGTTCAGTAATGAGTGTGGGTGAACATGCCAGGATCGGAATCACGTGGACCTAAACCTGTTAACAACCCATTAAAGCTACCACACTTAACTGGTTACATTCCGACCAGCAGAACTAATGTCTGATGGAGACGGGAAATGATCCCAAGACTAACAGATTAGATTTAAGCTCTGTTATCCTGCCAAATCCAAACTTAAATGTCGATGGACTATTAAACAATTTTCTGGAGGAGAGGACTCCACAAATATCCTCATCTGAAATATCGGAACAGGTCTGTATGTCAGTGAAAAAAGTCAAGTACGTAGTGTCTGCACTATCCTCAGCCAGACATGATGAGTGGATGATCCACCTCAAACTCATCATGTTTCCCACAGAATCACAGATGCGAGTCTTCAAGCAATTCGATTTGCTGTACTGTCATGAGGAAACAGCTGAACACAGTAGATACAACAAAGCAATGGGCCCTGACACCATTCCTGCAATAGGACTGAAGACTTGTGCTGCACAACAAGCCGTGTCCCTGGGGAAGCCGTTTCATTCCAGCTCCAACTCTGACATCTCCCTGGCAATGAGGAAAATTAGAGATGAAAATGTGTTGCTGGAAAAGCGCAGCAGGTCAGACAGCATCCAAGGAGCAGGAGAATCGATGTTTCGGGCCTGAGCCCTTCTTTGGGAATGAGGAAAGTGCGTCCAGCAGGCTAAGATAAAAGGGGAACATTACTCAACTACGTCCAGTCCCTGAGTAGGAGAATAATTACAATCTGACCAATTACCACCCCCTCAGTCCCATCACGATAGTCAAATTGGTGGGAATACTTTTTGATAGAGCTGTCAAACAGCACCGAAATAATCAGGTCAATGTGGTTTCCGATGCATTCCCATGTGGAGATGGTACTGTAGTAGAAATAGCATTGGATTACGAATCCGGACTAGTCCAATGCTCTGGCAGCTGGAGGAAGTTGAAAATAATTAATAAAATATCGAGACCTAAACTCTGGTGTCAGTGATAGTGATCTTGTGTCCAATGTTGATTGTAAACATCGATCTCCTTCACCAATATACTTTCAGGAAGTGAATCTCCATGCTTTCTTGGTCTGGCCTAAAAGTGACCCCAGACGCACAGAGTGTCTCTGAATCGGCCAAGTGAGATACTCAATTGTATCAAACTACTCTGATGTCTTAAAGGATAAAACTGGACAGAACATCTGGCATCAACCTCGTTATCAGAAAAGGGAATGGGAAACACAGTCCTGCTGACCCTGCATAGACATCCTTCCTAACATCTGAGAGCTTTCCCACAGACTGCACAGAAACATCGGGAGAGGAGGAGGTCATTCAGCACATTTAGCTTTCCCCATGCTAGTTCATGGCCGAACATCTCCTTAATGCAGTTTTCCCCACACAATGTTCATATCCCAAAATATGTTTAAACATTATGAAATATAGTGCCTTCGGCCCATCAATATATAGGGAGTTCTCTGATAACGCTTGTTTATTAAGTACGATTTGACTGCAATGCGGTTCGTGAACTTTTTTTTTTATCAAGTGAATTATCATCCCTGCTTCAAATCTGTCACACACTGACAGAGTTTTATATATCTCACTGAGATCTCCACACATTTTCCTAAAGCCCATGGAATACAGGTGTGAAAGATATGATGTGTATTGAGAATAGCTGGATGCCAAATCCCGATCCTTGTTATATCCTCCAAGCCTTCCATTCAAAAACATGGTTTTATTCCAACTCACTGTTTCCTGCCAGCTCTCCCATTCTAAAACCATGACCATATATTAGCCCCAGTCCCACAGGATTCGAATTTGCACAAAAGGCTTGGGGCTTTATCAAAAATCTTTCTGAGATTCCAATCGTATTGCGTTGATACCTTCTCCATAATTTTGTTAACAGCCACTTTCTCAAATCTGATTCCTATTTCATAAACCTCTATTGACTTTGTCTGTGCCCATTAATTTCAGTCCAATATTTTCTCTAAAACATTTTAGTTGCTAATTTCATTCTATTCCCTTTTTCTCAGCAGACTAAATTTCCCTAGAATTGGGAGGAAATGTTATTTTTGCTTTTTTTTGTGAAGGCATAACTGAAGTACTTGCCCCATTAATCCGCTATTTCCCTGTCCTCAATTATCTGATAAAGAATGGAAGGAAGCTGCCCCTTCATCTCTTAATTTTGTCATTGACGTATTTTCAGAAGATATTACAAGTTCACTCATATACAGTTTGATAAGATATTCTTCAGAAATCCATCAATTCCTATCTTAAGCTACTGAATGATTGACCTTTCACAGCCATACAATCGCAGAAGCACAGACTCTGCACTGACAGAAATACAGCACGGTCTACATTAGCCCGACTTTCCAACACAAAACTCGTCGCTGTGAATCTTATGGCATTTCAAGTGCACAACCATGTATTTTTTAATGGTTTTGAGGTTACCGTAACAATTCCCCTCTCACGAAGTGCATCCCAGACCCCAACATACTTTGGGTGAAAAACAGTCCCCAAATTCTCACTAAGCCTCAAACCCTTCACTTAAAAAGTGTGTCCCTTTCACTAAAAGGGCCAACTGCTGTCTGTCCACCCCGTCCATGTCCCTCGCAATCTTATCCTCCTGATTCACGTCCCCCTTAGTCTTCTCTGCTCCAAACTAAACAACCCGAGCTTATCCTGCCTCTCTCCAAAGCTGATATGCTCCATCCAAGGAAACATCCTGGTGAATCGCCTCTACACCCTCTCCAGTGCAATCACATTCTTCCTGTAATGTAGCTCCCAGAACTACACACAGTATTCCATCATGGCTAACGAAAGTTCCGCATAGCTCTTATAATCTATGTTTCGATGTGTGAAGGCTGCGTTTACGCTCCCGTATGCTTTCTGAAATTGTGTGTTACCCTGTCCAGCCACAGTTAGGGATATGTGGAGAAGCACTCACTGAGCTTCCTCTTGTTCTGCCATTCATTTAGTCCTCCGCTGCCTGGTTCCTTCTTCCAAAGTGCATCACCTCATATTTATCAGGGTTACATTCCATCTGCCATTGATGTGACCATCTGACCATTTCATCTGTATCTTCCAGCAACGTAAAGCCTTCCTCCTCACTGCCAACCACCCGGCTAATCTTTGTATCAAACACAAACTTACTTATGGCACCCCCCACCCCTCGTCCATATTCACAGCTGCATCCTTTATGATAAGGTTTAAAATCAGGAAACACCAGCTTATAGTCAACAGGTTAATTTGGAGGCACGAACTTTCGAGGCGCTGCTTCTTCATCAGGTGGTTGTTCACTTTGATGAAGCACTTCGAAAGCTAGTGCCACCGAATAAACCTTTGGACTATAACCTGGTGTTATGCAATTTTTAGCTTTGACCACCCCAGTCCAACACCAACACCTCCGAATCATACATATTAAGAGACACAGCACTGATCCCCGTGGTACTCCTTTGGACACTAGCCTCCAATTGCACAAACAGCCTCCTACCACCACCGTCTGTCTCCTACCACTAAAGTTGATTTGGATGCGACTTGGAAAGTCACTAATGAGTCCTACCTGTTCCCTGGTTATTCTGTTCCGCTGGACACACTTGGAGAATATCTGGAGATTCTCACTAATCTTGCCTGCCGGTAGGTTTCCATGCCCCTGTGTTAATTAGTCCCCTCCAAGTGAAGAATTTCCACCATATTGCAGTCTTAACTGGCCTGTCCCAGATCCTGCCATTATTTGCCTTGGATGTGGAATAGACAGCGAGGGAAGCGTTCTGTTAATTTCCAACTTGTCAGATGTTTTGTGAATTTTCTAAATTTCACTGTGACCCACCCCACACTTTTGAAACTCTAGAGAACACAGGCCGAGTTTCCTCATTAGGCAATCTCACCATCTGAGGGATTTATCTGGAGAATTTCCACTGCACTTCCTCTGTGGTCAGTATATTCTTTCTGAGATTCGGTCACAAAAACTGTACGCAATACTCCAGCTACGGTCCCATCAACACACTGAGAAACTGCTTCAACATGTCTTTATATCAATATTCTGATTCTCTTAAATGAAGTTGATACAAACTTTAAATTTCCACTTAGGTATATTCCACCAAATAACCTTTACATTGATTGCATTTACGAATTCACTAAGATCTTTTAGAAACCCTTCCGAAAATCCAATATATGCCACTTCTGCTGCTTCCCTTTTATCTATGCTGTAAGAAACAACTTCAAACAATTCCAAAGTTTATCAAGTATGATTTCTCTAACAGAAATGCATGCTGATTCTCTCCATTGTTGCTGATAATTTCTAAATAGCAAAAATATCATCCTGTGTAATAGATTCCAAAAGTTTCACTACAAATGTCAAGTTAATTGGTCTGCTGTTCTTCACACTATGTATGTTACCCTTTGTAGCTGTTTGGATTCCTTCCATTCAGCTATAGTGCTTGAGTCACGTTTATCCACAATAGTTTCCAGACTCTGCAGAATGTACAGGAAAATAAAACACAGTCATCGACAGTGCAATTAATACTACTATTGGTGATTTATTTCTGATGTTTTGATAGGACGTACATCTGTTTCATCAGACTTAGCAATGTTCAATCCTGCTCCATTGTTCAAGTACTACCTTGTTATTGATATGAATTGACTTTATGTCTTTAGCTCCAGGAGTCCGATATGATCACTTGGTATTACTGGGAGATTTTCTGGAAGACATGAAGACAGATGCAAAGTGACTGGTTGTTTTCTTGGCCATTTCCCTGTTCTCCAAAATGACCTCTCCTCTCCCGATTACAAATTTTCACGTTTGGTCGTGCTTTTATTTTGTTTCCTTTGAAATATAGATCGTAGATTGATGCAGTCTTTGTATTCCTGTTCGTTAGCAGGTATGTTCTCTTTTTGATTTCCTTTTCAGTTTCATGGCCTTTTCGCATCGTTAATTTCTGAGAGTTCTCAGGTTTCCACAACAGTTGGAATTCTTCTGAAGTTTCTTCCTATGATTAACATATTTTCTAATTTGTTATGTTAACCATCATTGAGTCACTTTCTCACTCTTTGGTGTTTGTACTTGAAATAAATAGACGTATGAACATAGAACATAGAACATAGAAAAATACAGCGCAGTACAGGCCCTTCGGCCCTCGATGTTGCGCCGACCAAATCCTACCTAACCTACACTAGCCCAATAACTTCCAAATGCCTATCCAATGCCCGCTTAAATGACCATAAAGAGGGAGAGATCACCACTGCTACTGGAAGGGCATTCCATGAACTCACAACCGCTGCGTAAAGAATCTACCCCTAACATCAGTCCTATACCTACCACCCCTTAATGTAAAGCTGTGTCCCCTAGTAACAGCTGACTCCATGAGCGGAAAAAGGTTCTCAGTGTCTACCCTATCTAAACCCCTCATCATCTTATAAACCTCTATCAAATCTCCCCTAAACCTTCTTTTCTCCAATGAGAACAGCCCCAAGTCCCTCAGCCTTTCCTCATAAGATCTTCCTACTATGCCAGGCAACATCCTGGTAAACCTCCTCTGCACTCGTTCCAATGCCTCCACATCCTTCCTATAGTATGGCGACCAAAACTGCACACAATACTCCAGATGAGGCCGCACCATTGTCTTATACAACTGCAACATGACCTCAGGACTCCGGAACTCAATTCCTCTACCAATAAAGCCCAGTACACCATATGCCTTCCTCACAGCACTATTTACCTGGGTGGCAACTTTCAGAGATATGTGTACATGGACACCAAGATCCCTCTGCTCATCCACACTACCAAGTAGCCTACCATTAGCCCAGTAATCCATCTTCTTGTTACTCCTAACAAAGTGAATCACTTCACACTTAGCTACATTGAATTCCATCTGCCACCTTTCTGCCCAGCTCTGCAACCTGTCTATATCCCGCTGTAACCTGCCACATCCTTCTTCACTGTCCACAACTCCACCGACCTTTGTGTCATCCGCAAACTTGCTCACCCAGCTTTCAAGCCCCTCCTCTAGATCATTTATAAAGATGGCAAACATTGGTATTTTCCAGACTTTGCATTATTTCTAAAAAAACTCCTGGTCCTGAACAGTTATATTCAGGAACACCACAGGAGGATAGCAGGGGATAGAGAAGAAATTGCAGGAGCACTGCTTGGCTCTTTTCTATCATCGCAGGCCAACGAGTAAGGTCCTGGACGACTGGAGCGTAGCGAATGCTGAGCCTGTATTCAAGAAATGCTGCAAAGATAAACCTGGGAACTCCAAGACCAGTCATCCTAAAAGCTAGTGGGTAGGTTATTTTAGAATTGAATATACATGCATTTGGAAAGACAGGGTGTGGTTCGGAGTAAGATTAGAATGATGCTGGAAAAGCCGAGCAGGTCAGGCAGCATCCGAGGAGCAGGAAAATTGATGTTTCGGGCAAAAGCTCTTCATCAAATTCGGCACGGGAGTTTGTGCAAGGGAGATCATGACTCACAATTTTGTTGGAGTTCTTTGGTAAAGTGACCAGCAACATTTAGGAGGTCAGGGTGGTATATGTAGTCTAGATGGATTCCAATCAAGCCTTCCATAAGGTTTCACCTGGTACGCCGCTCTGGAAGGTTCGATCACATGGAATTGAAGGGGAGCTGGCAATTTAGGTACAACATTGCCTTGATGGTCGGAAGGAGAGATTAATAATGGAAACATGCTGGTCAGACTGGAGGCCTGTGAATAGTGAAATGCCTCAGGGGTTGATGCTGGGACCACTACATATTACATATATCTATAATTTACAAGAAAATGTACAGGCATGATTTGTAAGTTTGAAGATGGCACTAAAACAAGCGGCATCATGGAGAGTGAGGAAGGTTATCAGAAATTTCAGAAATTACAGCAGTATCTTGATCAGCTGGAGAAGTGGCTGAGAAATGGCAAATGGATTTTAATATTGATCAGTGCAAGTTCTTGCATTTTAGAAAGTCAAATCATGGTTGGAGTTTCATGGTGAATGGTTGGGTCCTAACGGGTGTAATGGGTCAGACGGATCTTGGAATTCAGGTGCATGGTTCTCTGAAAGTTGATTCCGAGGTAGACAGTGAATTGAGCTTTTGGCACACTGGCCTTAATCGGTTTATATCACTGAGCATTGAAATTTGGGAGTTATGTTGCAGTTATACAGGATGCTGGTGAGGCCATATTGGCAGTGTTATGTTCAGTTTTGTTAACTTTGCTATAGGAAGGATGTTATTAAACTGGAAAGAGTGCAGAAAAAATTACAAGCATGTTGCCAAGGTCTTAATAGTCTGAGTTATAGAAAGAGGTTGGACAAGCTAGGACTTTTTACTTTTGTGTGCATGAGACTGAGGGGGGAATCATATTGAGGTTTATAAGATCATGTCAGGCATGGATAGAGTGAATGCACACAATCTTTTTTTCCTAGAGTTTGGTAATCACAGACTAGAGGGCATCAGTGTAAGGTCAGAGGGGGCAGAATAAAAGGGAACATGTGGAACAACTTTTTAACACGGGGCTGTTATGCATATGGAATGAGAAGTGGTTGAGGTGGATACGTTAACAAGATTTAAAAGGTATTTGAACAAATACATGGATAGGAAAGGATTAGAAGGGTACGGGGCAATGGCAGGGAAATGGGGTTAGCATGGATGGATACTTGGGTCGGAATGGATCAGTTTGGGATGATGGGCCTGTCTCCGTGCTGTCGTACTCTATGGCTCTAACAACCATTGCTTGTCTCCCACTGAATGTTATATTGTACTTTCCAAATTCACTGAAGATGTCTTGACACTCTAGCCTTCAGTCTTCCATGATGTTTGACTAGAATATTTAAGCATTCTATATTGTATACAGACACCTTGTAAAATGCATCTTATAAATGCCATTATCCCTTAAAAGCTGCTTCAGACCAAGGTTAATAATTCATCATTCTGGCCATACAACATCAAATCCAAAATAACCTGCTCTCTACTTTGCTTCACAACATACTCTTCAACCCACCTCATATACACTTGCAGAACTTGTTTTTCACTGCTTCAGCTGTCATAGTTAACGCAGCTTAGATACAACTTGAGACCATTCAATAAGACTGCGGTATCCACAAAACTTGCTTATCTAATTTCCAGAGCACGTGATGCTCAGATTTTCTGCTACCGTTTTGGTTTCAATATATAACACACCAATATTAGCTTCTCCTTGCTGTCTGTAAACTGTACCTAAACTGATTCTCTGGAAGCTGAGGGACAGGTCTGTGTCGTTATTAGTGACCGTCTTGGACAAGACATTCAGGGATGCTCACGTCGACGCTGAGATGATCTGAAGAAATGTCCCACAATACTGGACAAGCAACAATATCTTCCTCGCTCTGTTAGGATAAGAGTTACCATATACTCTCTGCTCCCTCACACTCACTGTATATCTGTTATAGCACCTAACACCGAACAAGGTTCATGCTCTGTCTCCAAATAAGGCTCAAGCACTCCCACTCTCACTCTTGAATTCAGCAACTAATCATACTATATGGATTCAAAACTGTCGACTGACTCATTCCAGACACCTCACAACTCCCCCCACCTACACCAGCACATACAGCCGTGTCACCCATTCCCAGTCCCACTCCATCCCTTTCTCCCATTCGAGGAGAAACAGCCTGAATAGGATAGAAAGGGCCAAGCCGCTTAGTGGAGTGCCCAATATCTGTTACCTCACTCCCCTCCCCCCACTCCATGTAGGGAGAACTCCTGAAGAGCTGGAGCGGACCTGGACGCCTCGTGTGGAGAATCTGAAACATCCATGTCCTACTGACCAGGTAAGGATCAATGTTCAGTGAAAGACGATTCTCAAACTAAACCCACTGGCAGTTCCAACAACAGTCCTTATACTTCCAAAAAACACACACACACAGATACCTCCCTGCACAGAGAAGCAGACACAGAAATACATAGGTGAACACACACAATACTTACCAGGAGATAGTATACATACACTTAAAAACACACAAATACATATGCAGTCACATACAAGTGGACATAAATACAGATGGAAACACTGGCTGAAACACAGACAGACTGATGTAGACACGCAAACTCACAGATAATAAGCACATGGACACACACACACACACACACACACACACACACACAAACAAACAGAGGCACACACACGCACAAATACTCACTCACATACAGATACACAGAGGCACAGACACTAGTGTCATTAAGACAACTGATTTGTAAGGGGATCAAGGATTCTAAGTAGAAAGCAGAAGAATGTGGTTGAGGAACATATAAGAAATTATTGAACGGACGTTCCGAATCAATAAACTGAATGGCCTCAATCTGATCATTTCCTTAATGCTCCTGCGGTATTATGCTATCAGGTCTTCTCTTCCTGAGACAGCAGCAGAGGCTGGGTGCGATATATATTTGAATGGAAAGGGTTAGTGGGAATGTGGGATAGGATTGGATTCCGGAATGGATTATGTTCCAAATTATTCCTAATTATTCTCTCCTTATGTCTGAAAAGTGGTGGTGATTTGATGTTCAATTAACACAGTTTGAAAATAACAATCCCACAATGAAATAAGGACGTCCCTTTTCCGTTAGTGTTGTGTTACCTGTGTTGTCCTCATCCCCAGGGAGGAGTGAAGACTCGGTTATTAAAGATATTCAAGGCTGAGCTCGACTGATCTTTACTGGACAGAAGGGTCAGTGTTTATTGGGAACACACAGGAAATGGATGATCAGACACACTCAGATCAGCCATGAGCATTCTGAATGGAGAAGCCAAAGGGCAAACTTCTGCCCCTATCCCATGTATTGTTACCTCAATCCACTTCTCGATGCTGTTACAGGGTTGGGGACCACTCTATTCTATTAGACAGTATCGTTACAATGACACAGGAGGGGTCCATTCCGCCCCTCTAAGGAATTACACAGGATTATAGAATTAATTCAGCTCATTCACTACACTACACAGTCCAGGAGGAGACCATTCAACCCACCTGAGTTGCTACACAGAAATAGGGAAGCTGCCCCTACAGGAAATAGGAAGTAGAGATAAATGTTTATTTTCAAGCTGCAAAGCTTTAACTGATGGAGTGTCTCAGGGATCACTGTGGGGTCATCAATGATCAACAATCTGTATCAAAGATCTGGAGGAAAGGGAGGGAATGGCTTGGAGCTCAATTAGCTCATACACCAAGATGGTCATTCAATGTGTCGTCAAATGGAGTTAGTCAGTCTGCAATGTGAGACAGGCAGGGAAGGTGAGTGAGCAAACCTTCAGCAGAAGGAACACACGGTAAGTTGTCTATTTGGCATGAAGGTTGAAACAATGGTAAACAATTTAAATGGAGAGAGATTGCCGAACTCTGCGATACAGGAGGTTTCCATGTTCTTGCGACATGAATCATATGAAGTCAGATGCAGCAAGTGATTTGGAAGGTAAGTGGAATGATGCTGTTTTTGGCAAAAGGTATCAAGTTTAATTACAGGAATGTTTTACTGCATCTGGACAGGGCATTGCTGAGACCACACCTGATGTACTGTGTGCAGGATTGATCCCCTAACACTAAAATAAAAATATATAATTATTTTCGAAGATTTTCAAAGAGGTTTCCCTTTACACATTCCTGGAATGCCTTTTGCTATGGGGGATTATCAGTTTTGATCATAGCTGAGAAATAGTATTGAACCATCCATGACTTTCTGGAAAGTGTATCAGCTGGATGCATATTATCTCCTGTCAGGGAGACTAAAGCTAGAGAACAAACTTTAAGAAAAAGATGCATTGATATTAACACACAGACTATGAAGACACCTACCAATATTTACAAATTACACAGACACATGTAAGCATGTCAGCAAATTATAAAGTGGGGACATTTTTTGCGATTGGAAGGAATTGTGTACAACAAGAGCAATGACGCACCTGCATATAATCCATAATCAGGTTTTCCAGAGACTGCTCCAGGAGATCGCACATGGTCCAGTTTGGTGTTCAGTGACAAAATTGTATGTTCCAACACAGAGAGGGAGAAAAATGTTCCCTATCTGAGAAGGAGCAGCCGATTGACCCTTCTCTCTTACTTTGTTCCACCAGATATCAAAGTGTGAGACAATAAAATTCTTGCGTCATCTTTACCACTTGTGAAGGATTCCTGGTGAGGATTTCTTGAAATCTCTCCACTGCCAGAAATGAAGGGAATTCAGCCAAATTCCACTGTTCCAGAAAGAAATCCCACGACCAGTAGCTTTTGTGAGCAGAATAACTTCAAAGGTAGAATAACATTGTGGGGCACTCCATCATTTTACCATTTGTTATGAGTTTAACTTTCTGTGCCTCACATTTTTCAAGAATATGGCCTACTCTGAGACCTAAATCATTGGCCACCTCACTAAACTGATTGCATTAAAGATGGGTGTAATCAGTGGAGGAGTTGGACTGGAAAAGAACATAGTGACCCTTCAACATTTGTTGGAACACAAATGAGAATTTCAAAAAGGGCTGTCCAAAAGGAAATTCCCTTCCCCAGAGGATTGTGGTGCCTGGATGTTTGCATTTATTCAAATTTGTTTTGGTATGTCGTAAAATGGTATACGGACAGAAATGCGCTGCTTTGAGCAAAAGCACATGAAGCGGTGACAAAGTATTTAATAGCCCACTCCTGCTGCTCAGTCCTGTGTTGCTATAATCTATTCAACCCCTCACATCTCCTGCAAGGAACAGATGGAGGCTACTTGCTCCAAATACCTGGTCAACAGTAATACAGAATCTCATTCAGTCCCTCAAGACTGTCACACATGGTTTAGTGTTGGTTGGAAAATGTTATTTGTTTCCACAGATGCTTCTGGTCTCTTTACAGAGTATTTCCTCTCCGCAACATGTGGTTCATTTGTTGGTGATAGCATAGACCCAGATTCACGGTGAATACAGTCCCCATACTTCAACCAGAGATAACTCACAAAATACTTTACCCTCTCTGTTTGCAACATTCAATAAAATAACTTTCAGGAACATTACAGCCATTAACTTTGCAATTACTGATTATGAGGACAAAAGGAACAACATCAGGTAATTTGGATGATCAAGCCATTGCATAACATCATGGCTGATCTACTGTTGACAGTAACTCCTCTTTAATGCCCAATTCTTCACCCCTTAGCTCTCTGACAGGTCAAAAATCCATCTATGTCTTCCTTAAATGCTTTCAGAGATAAAGCTCCCCTAACTCTCTCGCCCAGATAATTCCTGACAGGGATTACCTTCGGTGAGAGGAAAGCCCTCCCTTTTCATACACCAACACCTGTTGATATGGACAAGAGGCGAACACTGGGGCTCAGGAAAGAGCGAATGGCTTTGATACCACGGCAGTATTTGTCTGAGGATGGCATCGGGACCACCTACTTATTTGATCTGAATGTGGATCAGGTGTAACCTTTCCACTGGCCGGGGTCTTTCAGAACACAAATAAAGAGGTTTGGGGTCAGTTGCCAACAATCTTCTCAGTCCCAGGACATCTTTGCAGGAGATCCTCGGGTTAGCCCCCTCAGCACAAACATCTTCAGCTGCTCCATCAATGTATTTTCCCATCATAAGATCTGAAGCAGTTATGATGACTGAAGATCACAGAATGTTCAGAACATTTTGTCCCCCATCAGCTCCTGAATCCTCTGTGTCCATGTGCAGCAAGACCCGGACAGCATTCCGGTTTGTGCTGTTATAGTGTCGGTAACATTTATGTAACAGTACGGCCAGACACTGCACCTTTCCACAGTTATAAGAGGAGCTCATTCAGCATCTCCAGCTGGTTGCACACGGGTATGAGCTAGCATTCAGGAACAGGAAGAGTGACACCACATTCAATACTTCTGCCTGTTAGACAGGAAGGAAAGTGGTCTGTTCAGTGCTTCGAGATGTTAAACAGGAACAGGCAGAGCCCAATCAGACCCTTAACCCTGTTCCATGGGACCAGGAGGTGTCTATTCATCCCTACGAGGCAGTTATACGGAACATGAGGGGGTCATTGATGTTCCAACATGACAAGCCAATGAAAACGAGACTGCACTGATAGAGGACTCCATGATGTTAATCATGGTTCCATTGTTTGTTGAACGTGTGTTGCTTTAACATAGTTTGCTGGCAGTGAGGAGGGAAGACAGATGATTTGTGCTAAGTCTCAAGGAGGCATCTTCCATCGCCGAGAAGACACACCCATGTTCTCCATGGAGATCAGAATCTGGTGGGAATAGTTAACTGTTTTAGCATGAAGGTATTGTGGCTGCTGTAGGGATTGTGGATAACGAGACTTTTAGTGCAGGACCATAGACCAAATCCATTGTATTAATGTGGGGAGAGTTTATTCAAAGACTGGCCCGCTGTCTTTCTCATGCGACATGGGGATTGGGTGTGGAGTGAGGGGAATATTCTCAGAGCCTCTTAAACTATAGACAATCATGTAACCCGAGTAAAAAAGAAGCCATGGAATATTTCACCGTATCAGTGTCCGTTTAGAACATCGTGAGTGACTGTCCCTCCCCCTCAAATTTCAATGCAATCACCTCTCATTCTGTCACAACGCCAGAGATTAATCTTCACTGTCTCCTCATGGTACCATAATCCCAGGGATTAGTCTGGAGAAGCTCCATTGCACTCTCTCTGTGGCAAGGCGATCATTCCTTATGAAGGAGAGAAAGTCTGTCCACAGTGTCACAAATACTGCCTCAACAACACTCTCAGCGATGATCAGAATAACTCTTTTTCCTGTTAGATATCTCCGTTTCTTTCCTGTGGCATAAAAAAAGATTTTCCTTCTCTCTATAATGCTGGAAAGAGGTAACACTTTTATAACAAAGGTACTGTTGCTGCTGTCGGGATTATGGATAACATGGCGTTCATGGCAGGATCACGCACCAATTGAACTGTATTAACGTTGGGAGAATTTATTCAAAAGCCTGAAACCACCCCCCCCCCCCCACCCCTCTCTCTCTCCTCTCTTTCTCTCTCTGTCTCAGTTGAAATAGGGAGTGGGGGTGGTTGGGTCGAACGTTCTCAGAGGCTCTTAAAATATCGAAATCATGTAATCTGAGTGAAAAAAAACAATGGAACTTATCACTGTATCAGTGTCTGTTTAGAACATCATGGGTGATTGTCCATCCCCCTTAAGGTTCAATGCAACCACCTCTTATTCTCTCACTGAGCTTCACTCACTGTTCATGGTGTCATCATCCCAGGGATTAGTCTGGTGAAACTTTAGATAAAGACTATCCACAGTACCCCAAATACTGCCTCAACAACACTCTCAGGGATTGTCAAAAACATATTTTCTCTCATTTAGACATCGCCATTTATTTCATGTGCCACAAAAAGCCATTCCTTCTCCATGCACAACGACTGACATGGAATTTATAAATGCCTTAGATCTGTACTGCAGCATCAATAAAGCCAGCACCAGAGATTCCTATGGAGATGTGCATCACTCTCGGGGAGAATTTCAATGAGATTGAATACACCTAAAATAGGGGATGATCATGTACCTGACAGGAAATGAAATGTAGCAATACAGAAAACAGGCAGAGAAAGGGAGCTATCTTTACCTTTATTCTTCTCTCCCAGGATGTATGAAGCCCTGGTCAGGTCAGCATGTTATGCAGATCTTGAACTGAGTGGCTGGTTCAACTGTTCCACAGTACTGGAAAGAGTAAAACGCATAGCTTTGGGTTTGTAGTGTCACAACACAGGATAAATCTTCCTGTTTAATTAAAACCAGCAACAGAGAAAAGATTTATCCCATGCAGTAATCTGTGATAATTCTAGAGTCCAAATTTATTTAAAGTAAAATATAACAACTTTATTTCTTAAAGTATAACAGAGAATAATAAACGAACGACTATTTACAACTTCTTCCTCTAACCTGTCTTTGATCATTCCCCTCCACAATACTAGGTCGACAAGACTCCTAATTAAGATATACAAAACAAAACTGCTTATCTCAAAACCAGGAAGCTTTTGGTTCTTCTCCATTTTCCTGTCTTCTTTTCTTCTTGGGGACTCTGCTTCACCAGTTAAAGGTACTTATAGGAAAGCTATGTTACAGGCAGTCTTTGTATGCTGGTAGCTTGGCCGTTCTTCTCTCAATTTTTCAATTTTCCATGGTCTTGTACCACCAAACTATTGGATGGTATCATTGGCTGTTAAGATTGTCAATATAATAAATTAAAACTTGGTTGGAGGTGGATATTTTGGAGTATAATTGAAAATGTTTTGCTGAATTTGTTTCGAGACAATGAGCTAATCGGGTTGTTCGACCAAACGTTACATTATATGTATTTTTCAGAACTCTTGATGCTGTCAGGTCGTTATTGTTGGCTTTTAATTCTCTAAAAGGTACAGTACACCCACGTGTTCATCACAGAAGTCGCACGGAAACCTGAGGAGGGAATCATGACACATTGACTTCCTTAAAGGTCTTGAGGCAAGCAGATTGGTTTTTATAACAAACGATAATGGTTGCATTTAAACTCCCCAATTTCCTGCATGAGATATCAACAGACCATTATTCTGTGGCTCTAGATTATGAGTCAATGGCTTGACCACTATAAACTGTTTTCCCTGATGTGCAGAGAACAAGTTAAACATTCTCAACAGCAATTATTTAGTGACGGACATGGTTACTAGGAACGTGAAACTGTTGCATCCAGATTGAACAAAGGCACAAATGGTTTATTCAGATATTGCACTGAGACTGAGGACGAGACTGGGATATCATGACGGTGGTATTGGACAAGATTGGTGAGTGGGGAGGACATGGAGATATAAACCTTTGAAGGACAAAATGGATTATGGAGTTTGAGAAGAGTCTGGTTCCTTCTCGCATATCACTGAGTAATTTATAAATAGTAGTTTGATTGTTATAATATATAAGGAAATGAATTTTTGTTTGGAACTGAAGATATTGACTTGCACTTTCCAAAATGTACATATCAAAAGCCGAAATTCAGTTCAACCCAGTTTAGTAGACAAATAAAATGACTTACCAGGAACACCAACTATCGCGAGAATGGGATAGTAACCACCTTGAATAATCCAAAGCATATCCTGGATCCGATATGCTAATGATATCCAAGGCTGAGAAAGCCAGTAAAGACCCTGGGATAAACTCTTGTCCATCGTTTGAACATTCCAGTCTAATATTCTCAGATTCGGATCCATTGTTGGAACATTCTTAGACATTGTCCTCAGATTATGAACTATTATTGTAAAGTTCTGTCTAATGTTCTCAGATTCTGATTTCTCCTCTCCCTCTCTCTCGAGTTGTTGATCCCTGTTAGTGCTGTCATTGATGCTCCTACTCACACTATGGGATAGCACATTGAACAGAGCCCATTTATCTTTCAACGATGGAAACTCTCCACTGGGATAATTAGGATCCACGGAGATTTATGTTAATCACAGTCACTGAACAAATAATTCAATTTAACCACTTTGAGTTCAATATTGATTTTATTAAAATTCAAAACAACGTTTAAAATTTACTCATTTAGCTTGGGATATGTGGGGGTGGCGGAGAGAAGGAATATTGGAGATGGTAGATTGATTGCGTGTATTCATTCAATCTGCCTTGGATATGGGAGTAATGTCAAAGGATTGTCAGAATATAAACAAGTTTCTCCGTTTATAAATGGAATCTTACAATCTGTAACTACTGATCAGTGATTATAATGTCAGTAAAATATGGAGAGAATTTTCTAGTCCATAATCTGACAGGCAAATGTGCCTTCAACAACATGAGGTATAAGAGACAAATGGCATCGAGGTGTTACCAGAGAATATGATATGACACACAATTCAGATGGTTAGTCGAGGATCAGAGAGGGCATGTGAGTATCATGCTGTTAATGTTGTCGATGTCAATCAACTGTGATTAAGTACCATGCATTGGTTTTCAATTTCAGTGTGATTATGTTATTGGGGTCACGGCTGCAGAGACTGGAGGGAGGGAACATGATATTTCCCAGTCATCAGTTTTGGGATGTTACTCGTTAGAAATCATAAGAAAATCAAATTCCAGGATACATCTCCAATGAGGAGTGAGGAGATCCAATATTAACCATACGACCAGAATACATTGGAGCAGAAATTTGGCCATTCAGCTCATTGAGCCTGCTCCGCCATTCAATGATGGCTGTTAAGCTTCTCAACACCATTCTTCCATTTTCTATCTGTAACCCTTCATCCCATTTACAATCAAGAACCTATCTGTCTTGCTCTTATATATACTCAATGACCTGGCCTCGACAGCCTTCTGTGGTAGTGCATACCCTAGATTCACCACTCTCTGGCTGAAGAGGATCATCTTAATCTGTGTTTGAAAAGGTCTTCTCTTCACTCTGTCCCCTCGGGTCCTAGTCTCCCCTCCATTGCAAATATCTTCCCCAAATCCACTCTGTTCATGTCATTCAATATTCTATAAGTTTCAATTAGAACTCCTAACATTCTTCTGAACTCTCTCAAATATAGACTCAGAACCCTCCGATGTTCTTCATATGTTCAGTTTTTCATGCCTGGGACCACTTTTGTGAATCTTATCGGAAAATGCTCCAGGGCTAGTACATCCTTCCTGAGATATGGGACCCAAAACTGTGCTCAATAATCCAACTGCAGCCTGACCAAAACCTTATAAAGCCTCAGAAGTACATCCCTACATTTATATTCAAGCCTTCTTGAGATAAATGGAATCATTTTATTTGCCGTCCCAACTGCTGATAACAAGCAGGTTTACCTTTCAAGATCCTTGGACTACCACCCCACCCAGCCCCACCCCCGAGTCTTCTGAACTAGCTCGCCATTTAGAAAATGTTCCATGCCATTATTTTTCCTGGCTAACTGCATGACCTAACACTTGCCCACTTTATACTCCACCTGCCACTTCTTTGCTCACTCCTCTAACAGGAGAAAGTGAGGACCACAGATGCTGGAGATCAGAGTCAAAAAGTGTGGTGCTAGAAAAGCACAGCCTGTCAGACGGACTCTGAGGAGCACGATATTCGACATTTCAGACATAAAACCTTTATCGGGAATGAAGTGGGTGGGCGGAAAGGGGTTGAGAGATGAATGGGAGTGGGTGGGAGGAAGGTAGCTTGGAAGGCGATGGCTAAATGGAGGTGAGTGATGAGAGTGGAAGGTGGAGTGGATAGATGGGAAGGAAGATAGATAGGTAGGACAGTTCAACAGGCGGTGCTCAGTTGGAGGGTTAGATCTGGGATAAGGTGGAGGGAGAGGAGATGAGGAAACTGGTGACATTGCGCTGGATACCATGTGGTTGAAGGGTTCCAAGGTGGAAGACGACGCGCTCTTCCTCCAGACGAATCATGGTGAGAATGTGGCATTGGAGGAAGCCAAGAACTTGCACGTCCTTTGAGGTGTGGTGGGAGAGGCGAAGTATTCAGCCACAGAGAAATGGGGTTGTTGGGTATGTGACGGAGAGTGTTCCCTGAACCGTTCTGCAAGTTGACGTCCTGTATCCCCAGTGTAGAGGAGACCAGGAGCAATGGACAGAGTAGATGAGGTGTTTGGATGCACAGGATCTTCTCTGCCTGATGTGGAAGAATCGTTTTGGGCCTTGGATTGAGGTGAGGAGGACGTTGTTGGCACAGGTTTCATACCTCTTGCAATGGCAAGGGAAGGTGCTGGGAGTGGAAGGTGGCTTGTTGGGGTGTGGGAGGGGGACGCGTGAATTAACGAGGGAGTCGTGAAGGAAATGGTCTCAGTAGAATGCTGATACGGTTGGGGAGGGAAGTATATCTCTGGTGGTGTGGTCTTACTGTTGGTGGCAAAAATGGCGGAGGATGATGCGTTCTATCTTGAGGTTGGTGGTCTGGAAGCCGAGCATCAGAAGGGTGCTACTGCACCCTCCTGCAGCCAAACCATCTCTTCGATGCTACCTATCCCTCTATTCCATCTTTGCACTGTTTGAAAACTTAGTCAGAATGCACTCAGTTCCTTCATGTAGACCATTAATGCACAAAGCGAATTTTGTGGTCCCAACACTGAGTCTTGAGGAATACCAGTTGTCACTGGATGCCATCCTGAGAAGGACACTTTTATCTCCACTTTCTGCTTTCTGTCAGACAGCCATGCATCTATCCAAGCTAGCACCTTGCTTGTAACACCAGGGGCACTAATCTTTTTCAATAGCCTCCTGCGTGCCACCTTATCAAAGGATTTTATAGAAGCAGGTGGATAACATCTACTGGTTCTCTTTGGTCAAATCTGATCGTTACTCCCTCAAAGTATTCCAGTTGGGCATGACCTCCCATTGATGAAACAATGCTGACTTTGGACTATTTTGCTAAATTCAAGTATTCAGAAATCCCATCCTTCACGATGGATTCCAGGATGTCACCCACAAACAAGGTTAGGCTAATCAGTCTGTAATTTTCCATCTTCTGCCTAACTCCCTTATGAAATGGTGTGTCACGTTAGCAATTTTCCAGCCATTCCTGATTTTAGTTATTCCTGAAAGATTACCACTTTCGCTTTCACTACCTCTTCAGCTATCTCCCTTACAATGCTGGGTGTAGTCCAGATGGTTCGGGTGATTTATCCAAATTCAGGCCGTTCTGTTTTCTAGCATGTTCTCCATGGTGATGACCACCATACCAGCTCTGCCCTCTCACTCTCTTCAATTTTTGGGAAATTACTCGTTTCTTCCACCATGAACATTGATGCAAAGTTCCTCATTCATTTCTTTGTTTTCCACTACTGTCTCTCCAGCATCATTTCCAAGTGGTCCATATTCACTTTTGCCTCTTTTTTGCACTTTATATATCTAAAGATCCTCTTACAGTCTCCTTTGTATTACTGGTTAGCTTATCTCCATATCTAATCTTCTCTGTCCTTTTTTGCCCTCTGTTAGTCTTTGTAAGTTTCACAATTCTCTTGTTCCCCACTGCCCCTCACCACATTATACGCTTGCTCTTTTGCTTGTATGGGACTTCCGAGGTCAGCCCTGACTTCCTCATCTTCCCTGTACCATGCCTCTATTCCTCGGCAAGAATCGCTGCTGTGACTCCTGAATTAATCTTGGAATCTGCTGCCATTGCTGTTCCCCTGTTTTTTGTTGCTTGACCACTCCCCCAGTCAATTCTACCCAGCTTCTCCCTTATGCCCCTATAGTTGCCTTTAGTCAGCTGAAATACTGTTCCCTCTGATTTTATCTTCTCTCTCCCAATTGCAGAATAAATTTAACCATGTTCTGATCATTTCTTCCGAAAGGTACCTTCACCCTAATCTCCATCACGAATCCTGCGTCATTAAATCCAGTATCATCTGTTCCCGAGTGGGCTCCACCAGAAGTTGATCCAAAAAGCCATCTCATAAACATTCCTAAAATTCCTTTTCTTGTGAACCATTACTAATCTAATGTTCCCAGTGCTCCTGCATACTGTAATCATCCATGATTACTGTACTTTGCCTTTTCTACACATATTTTCTATCTCCTGGTGTATCTCGTGCCCCAGCTCCTGACTACTCTTGGAGCCCTGTACAAGACTTCAACTGTGGTTGTCTTACCTTTGTGGTTCGTCAATTCTACCCACGCAGATTCTACACCGTCTGACCTTATTCCTTTCTTACTATTGATTTAACCTCATTTCTTACTAACAATGCAAATCCACTCCCTCTGCCCAACTGCCTATCTTTTCGATAGGATAAATATCCGTAAATATTCAGATCCCCTTGCAGCCACATCTCTGTGATGCCTCTCGCTTCTTACCAGCTGATTTAATTCTGCGCCACAAGCTGATTTACCTTATTCCTTATACAGCATGCATTCAGTTGTAACCTCTTCAGTCCTGCATTGGCCGTCCCTCTTCTCATTGTCATTCATTTGTGCAGTGCGCCTGAAGATTGATATGTTAAACATTTCCAGATGCTCTATCCTATTTGTGCCAGTGCTGGAGATTTTAATAACCTCTACTGAGTTCTGTACTTTTGCATCCTCTTTTAATTCGGCTTTTCTAATTAAACCTTATAACTGAACCCCCACCACACACACACACACACACACACACACACACACACACACACACACACACACACACACACACACACACACACACACACACACACACACACACACACACACACACACACACACACACCTAATCAGTTTAAAGCTCTGTCTGCAGCCCCGGTTACGATTCACTCGGACGTGGTCTCAGCACGGTTCAGATGACCACTGTGCCATCAGAGCAGGTCCTTTCTTCCTCAATAATAAAATGTGTTTATTCAACACAAAATACAAAGATAAAAAAGCATTTCTGTACATCCCAAAATATGAAAACTACAAAAAGACAACATTGTTAAAATATACTTACTATGTGGAGCAATATACATTGTTATGTGAATTACAAAACCATGGAAGTGGTGTACAAACTTTATCAATCATTATTTGACCCACAGCTGAGATCCTGATTTCCCATCTCCCAGTGATTCCCTTCACTGAGACTCCACCCTGCCTCTCACGCAGTGTCTACAGGGGCTACAAGTTCCTGTTGGTCCAGAATATATAAATTAATCCACCTTCTCCCTGCAACAAATCTATTGGTCTATTGGATTGTGTTAAGCTGTCAGCAACTCAGCTCTGGGGTGTTATTGGCGACAAATGATCTGGGATGACAGCCAGTATCAGCATGGTGCTCACAGACAGTCTGTGAGAGTTTCTAAGAAAAGTTTCTGTGTATTTCTCCTCATGCTATCTCCTGATCTAACTTCACATTCGTCTGACACCCCTTGCTCTCACTCACTCTGTCGCTCATGTTTTCACTCTGTTTATCTCACTTCACTGACTTTCTCTCTGTTTATTTCTCTCCCTCTCAGTCTAGCTCCAATCATTCCCTCTATTTCCAAGTTGTCAGGTTGGAGAGCTCATGGACACATGGTGGGCTGAATGGCCTCCTTCTGTGTTGTATTAATTCTGAAGTTCTCTGACCCACAGTAACAAGTTTTGGTGCCTGGAGAGACAAGCTGGTCCAGTGAAGGACACAATGGACAATTAACCATTATCTCATTCTATTTTCTGACATGCAGCGATATCGAAATATCTGTTCAAACAAGCAGATTCCTCATATTAAAATCAGCACACTTCAGACTGCCAGGCCACTGTGTTCACTACACTGTTGTGTTTTGTTGGTCTTAGCTGGACTGGGATTAGTCTCCAACTCCTCCTCAATCATTGTACCTGTGGACCTACTGCTGTGGTTCCACACACCCCTCCCCCACCGCCGCCACACATAGGTTTAAACCCTCGTAAAGGACGATAGCAAACCTGCCTGCCAGGAGGTTGCTGCCAGTTCAAGTCCATCCCGTCCATCTTGTTTATATCCTATCAACCGGGAATCCCAATGATCCACATATCGGAGAATGTTACCAGTTCAAGTGCATCCCGTCCTTCTTGTGTGTATCATACTGACCCGTGAATCCCAATAATCCATATTTCATAAATTGCTGTCAGTTCAGGTTCATCCCGTCCTTTTTGTGTATATCCTCCCGACTCAGGAATCCCAATGATCCACATATCGGAAGTGCTGCTTCCTCTGCCAGTTCTTTGATCGTGTAATTAGCTGTGTTACCTTACGATTCCGTACCTCATTCGCACGTCACATATTCTAATGTCTCCAGAATTCAAATATCCTTTCAGCACAACTCCAGCAAGGCCTTTTTTTAAACTGGATAGACTTGATAATAAAAACTTAAGTGTGACGTCAGGAAAGTGAGACCATGAATCAGTCCAATGACCACCGATCTGATATCTATCCCCGCCACCAAACCTGTTTGACAAGGCGTACATATGGACCATCTATTTGCAGATGGACGAGGATAAACAGAAGATTAGAAAACGTCAGAGCAGATGGATATGATTCCGCCTGTTTACTCAGCTTTGCTATTCAATTGGATTCCAGTTATTCTGTTCTTTTCAATGGCAGGGTCTTTACCCAGCATCCCCAGCGGGTCAGAAAGTTCCCAGTGTCGTTGTGTGCACAGTCCTGCGAAGGGAGTATCTAGTGCCAGGCAATGGGATGTGGGGAGTCCCAGGGATGGCATAAGTGACAGCTGCATGTAGTGAAGATGGACCATGGGAACTGAGACAGATGGAATGGGCATCCAGGGACACTTCACTAAGACAAGTGGCCGGGCAAGATTCCTAAAGACCCAGAGGAACCGGCGAACCACGACTGCTTTTACAAACACCTGTCACATTTGCTGCATTTCTCCATCGAACAAAAGCAAAAATGCTGCAGATGGTAGAAATCTGAAGCAAACACAGAGACGTACTGTGGAGAGAAAAAAAGAGTTAATGCTCCCAATGCAGACACGGGTGAATCTACAAAGTCCACACAGACAGGGTGCATAGATTAGAAATGAACCCATGTCCCTAGCACTGTGAGGCAGCATTACTGTGTCACCATGCTGGCCATTGCTGAATAATTGGAAATAGTATAGTTAAAAGCATAGATACTGTTCTCCGTGATCGGGATTAAGAGTCCTGAAGGTTGTGTTGCCTACATGGTGCTCGGGTTTGGGATATATCATCTGGGTTGCAGAACTTGGAGCGGGAGGGGAATGATCCAGTGGTCAGGGTCCGTGTCGGTACCAACGGCTGGACAAACAAATGACAATGAGAAGAGCGACGGGTAATACAGGACTGAACTATTATATCAGAAAGCATGCAGTATAAGGAATAAGGTAACTCATCCATAAATTGGCAGGTACGACATAGTGGGCATTACAGTGACATTGCTGCAAGAGGATCCGGATTGGGAACTGAATATTCAAGGATATTCATCCTGCCGAAAAGATAGGCAGGTGGGCAGAGAGATAGAGTTGTCTCAGTATTAAGATTGGAATCGAATCAATGATCAATAATAAGAAATGTAATAAGGTCAGATGGTGTAGAATCTGTGTCGGTAGAATTGAGGAATCAAAAAAGTGAAAAAATGCAGTTGGAGTTATATACAGGGAGCTGGGGTGTAAGATACAACCGGAGCTGGAAAGATCTGTAGGGAAGACAAAGTTACAGTGATCATGTGGGATTTTATTTTACAGATGGACTGGGAATTCAGATTGATAGTGGTTGGCAGGAAAGGAATTTGTGGAAAGTCTACGAGATGGCTTTTGGAGCAGCTTGTGCAGGCAGATTAGATGAGAGGAGCTTAAGGTGACAGTGATCATAATACGATTGAATTTCCTCTGCAGTTTCAGATGGAGAAGATAGAATCAGAAGTAACGGTATTACAGCTGAATAAAGGCAATTGCACAGACATGAGTGAGGAGCTGGGTAGAATTGAATGGGAGACGGGCCCAGCAGGAAAGACAGTGGAAAAGCAATGGCAGGAGATTTTTGGAGTAATTCAGGATACAGCAGAGATTTATCCCGAGGGAAAAGAGACTTGTATAGGGAGGATGGGACAACCATCGCTGACGAGGGAAGTCAGGTATAGCATAAAAGCAAAAGAGAAATGATATAATGTTACAAAATGCAGTGGGAAACCTGAGGATTGGAAAACATACAAAGGCAAAACAGAGGGCAAACGAAATAAAATAAGGAGGAAGATTATTACATGTTGGGGTAAGCTAGCCAGTAATATAAAGGAAGATTGTAACAGTTTCTTTCGATATATAAAGTATAAAAGAGCGGCAAAAGTGAACATTGGATTGCTGGAAAATGAGACTGGAGAGATGGTAGTGGGGAACGAGAAAATGGAAAAAGTACTGAATAATTATTTTGCGTCAGTTTTCATGGTGGAAGGCACGAGTTGTAGCTTAAACATTTAAGATATTGTGGAGCCAGAGCTGAGTATGATGGCCCCCACCATGGAGAACATGCTAGATAAAAAATGTAATGGTTGAAGGTGGGTAAATAGCCCTGACCAGATGGACTACATCCCAGTGTTATAAGGAAGATACTGAAGAGGGAGTGGAGGCAATCATGGTGATCTTCCAGCAATCACTAGAGTAAGGAACGATCCCAGACCATCGGAAACCCACTAACGTGACACCCCTTTTTAACAAGGGAGTAAGGAAAAAGACAAAAAATACCCACCAAGAATAGTTTAACCTCTGTCGTGGATAAGATCCTGGAATCCATTGTGAAGGATGAATTTTCTGTATACTTGAAAGTGTTTGGTAAAATAGGGCAAGGTCGGCATGATTTCATCAAGGGAGTTCATGCCTAACAAATCTATTGAAATTCTTTGAAGAGGAAATTAGCAGGCTCTACCAAGCACAGCCATTGGATGTTATCCATCTGGAATTCAAGAAGGCCTTTGACAAGGTGTCACACAGGAGATTACTGAGTATGATAAGTGCCCGTGCTGTTAGAGGCGAGGTAGTGACATGGATAGAAGCTTATCTGTCTGGCAGAAAGCAGAGAGTGGGATAAAAGTGTACTTCTCAGGATGGCAGCCGGGGACAAGTGGTGATCCAGAATGCTCAGTGTTGGAATCATAAGTTTTTACTTGTTACATTAACAATCTAGATGAGGGAATTGAGGCATTCTGGCTGGTTTGCAGACGATACAAAGATAGGCAGATGGACAGGCCATATTGAGGAAGCGGAGAGGCTGAACAAGGATTTGGTCAGATAAAGAGATCGTCAGATGTATTCCATCGTTGGAAAGTGTGAGGCCATGCACTTTAGCACGAAGAATAGAGGCATAGTCTATTTTCCAAATGGCAAGAAAATTCAGAAATCTGAAGTGCAAAAGGACTTGGGAGTTCTAGTGCAGGGTTCTCTCAAGGTCAGCTTGCAGGTTGAGGCGCATTTAGGAGAGTATTTGCAATTATGATTGGAGCATTTACTACGAGAAAAATTGAATATAAGAACTGAATGTATCCTGCTCTGGTCAGACCACATTGGAGTATTGTGCTCATTTTTGAGCTCCATACCTCAGGAAGGATGTACTGGTCCTGGAGCGTGTTCAGAAGATTTTCACGAGAATGGTCATAGGAATGAAAAGCTTATTGCATGAGGAATGTTTGAGTACTCCGGGTCCATACTTGATAAAGTTTGAAAGGATGAGAGGGAATGTGAAATAGACAGGATACTGAATGACCTGGAGAGAGTGGATGTTGATAAGATGTTTCCATTGGATTAGAATCCGAGGGCACAGCCTTAGATGGAAGGGAGCACCTTTTAGAACAGTGATAAGGAGACAGGTATTTAACAATAGAATGGCGAATCTTTGAAATTTATTGCCACAGAAGGCTGTGGGGGCAGGTCATTGAGTATATGTGAGACGGAGATCGATAGTTTTTGATTATCCAGGAGATCAAAGATTATGGAGAGAAGGTCGGAGAATGGGTTTGAGAAACCTATCAGCGATGATTGAATGACGGAGCAGACCCGATGGGCTAACTGTCCTAATTTATGCTCCAATGTCTTATAGTCTTCTGGTCTAAACCTGAAGGAAGTACCTTGCATCTCTGAGAAGATAGTTTCATGTTCTTCATGAAGGTCAGAAACTGTTGGAAATAGTCAACTGTTTTAGAATGAAGGTAATGTGGCTGCTGTCAGGGTGGTGGATAATATAACATTCAGTGCAGGATCACACACCAACTGCACTGTATTAATGTGGGGAGAGTTTATTCAAAACTTGGACCTCTCCATCTCTCTCAATGGGGAGTAGGGGTTGGGTGGGGTGGCCGTAACATCCGCCCAGACACTTAAAATATTCCGAATCATGCATCCTGAGTGAAATAGCAGGCATGGAATTTATCACCTTCTCATTGACTGTTTAGAATATAAGGAGTGATTGTCCATCCCTCTCAGGATTCAATGCAATCACCTCTTATTCTCTCACAGCGCTACAGATCAACCTTCAGTCACTCCTCATGGTGCCATCATCCCAGGGGTTAATCTGGTTGAACTCCTCTTCACTCTCTCTGTGATAAGGAGATCACTCCATATAAAGGAAAGAAAATCTGCCCACAATACCCCAAATACTGCCTAAGCAACACTCTCAGGTTTGATCACAATAATTCCTTTCCCTCACTTAGTTGGCTCCAATTCTTTTGTGTGACACAGGAAACAATTCATTTACAATGCACTGCCACTGACGTAGAATTTAAAAACATCCTTACATCTGGAGGTCAGCAATAAATAAACACCAGCACCAGAGGTGACCATGGGGATGGACATCACACTTGGAAGAGACTCAATCACAAAGGATACATCTAAAATAGTGAATGGCTACCTATATTAATGGAAATGAGCCGTTGGAATATGGGATGCAGGCAGAGGAAGGGAGCTACTATTCCTTCTGTTCTGCCTCACGGGATGTGTGTAGCCATGGTCAGGCCAGGATGTTATGCCGATCTTGAACTGAGTGGCTGGTTCAGCTGTTCCACAGGACAATAAATAGTAAAGCAAATTGCCGTGGGTTTGCAGTTAAACAGAAACTTGACCAGAGAAGGATGACTCACTGCCTTCTCTAATGGGCATAAGGCAAGTCGACATCAACAGATTATTATTCTGTGGCTCTAGAATACGAGCCAATGACGTGACCCACCATACACTGTCTGCCCATCTTTCAGATTTTGTGCAGAGAACAAGTTAAACATCTCAAGTGCAATTATTTTGTAATGGACACATGGTTAGAAGGGACTTGAAACAGATATATCGGAATTAACAAAAGGAACAAACGATGGTTTATTCAGGAATTGAACTGAGGCTGAGGAGGAGACTGGACGTCTTAACGGTGGTAATGGACAGGACTGGTATGTGGGGAGGAGATGGAGATGTACACTTTGCAGGAGAAAATGAATCAAAGAGGTTGAGAACAGTGTGTTTTCCCTCGCGTATTGGTGAGTAATTTGTAAATAATAATTTGCTAGTTTTAATTTCTAAGGAATGGAATTTGATTGGAGCTGAAAAAGGCGACTTGCACCTTTACAAAATCTGCATATCATCAGCATCGATTCAGTTCAGACCATTTCAATAAACAGACAGAGTGACTTACCAGGAACACCAACTATAGCAAGGATAGGATAGTAACCAGCTTGAATAACCATCAGTACATCTTCAATCCGATATGCTAATGATATCCAAGGCTGTGAAAGCCAGTACAGACCATAGGATAAACTCTGTCCATTGTTGGAACATTCCAGTCTAATGTTCCAGATTTTCAGCTCTCCTGCCCTTCTCTCTGAAGCTGCTAATCCCTCTTACTGCGTTGGACATGCTCTCCGCTCACACCATGGTATAAAACACTGAAAGCATTCCCTTATTGATAGAAGAGAGAAACTCTCTAGGGACGCATACGATCCATGGAGACTGACATCATTACAATGCTGAACAAATAGCTCCAGTTAACCCCTTTGAATTCAATGCTACTTTATTAAAATTCAAAATACGTTGAACATTTATGCATTCTGGTGTGATATGCGAGTGTGACTGAAGGAAGGAATGTTGAAGATGGCAGATTGATTGTGTGTAATCATTCAGTCAGCCTTGGATATGGAAGTAATGCCAGAAGTTTAACGGAACATAAACATGCTTCCTGTCATAAATACAGAAATAAATCCCATAACTACTGATCAATCATTGCAATATCTGTAAAACATTGAGAAAACAACTATCATCCATGATCTGATAGCAAAATGTGCCAAAACATCGTGGGTTACAACAAACAAACAGCATGGATACGTGAACAGAGAATTACACATGACAAACACAGTTCAGATTGTTATTCAGGATCAGAGGGCAGGTGTGGGTCATGCTGTTGATGTTATCGATGTCATGAAGTGTCATT
>NW_026869054.1:479973-555142 GCF_020745735.1 Hemiscyllium ocellatum
AAGAAACAAACAAGCAAAATGCAGCACTTACCTGCTTACCACAAGGCTCTACCCCTGTAGTGCCTGGGTTCCTCGCCTGCGCGCTTATATAAGAAAAAAAAACCTTCCCAGGTAGTCTAGCGAGACACCAGCTTCCGGGCCGCTAGGCGCTTAAAAAACTTAAATTTTACCGTTAAAAAAACAAAAACTGGACTATACCGCGATTAAAAAAAAAACACCACCAGACAGCGTTACCTGGTCCACCGAGAGAGTGAGGCCGAAGGCTTGAAGCTGCGCACTTATATTAAAAAAAAACCTTCCCAGGTAGGCTAGCGCGACACCAGCTTCCGGGTCTGCGAGGCGCTTAAAAAACCTTTAAATTTTAGCGTTAAAAAAAACAAAAACTGGACTATACCCGCGACTTAAAAAAAACACCACAGACAACGTTACCTGCTCCGCCGAGACAGTCGCACACAAAAGGCACAAGCGCAAGTAAAACGCACAGGCTAATACAACAGATAAACCAATGTCAGCACATAAATACACAAACACACAGACACATGAACAAACACACACAAGTACACATGGACGCACAGAGACACAGATACGAGTGCTTATAAGACAGAGATAGATAGGTTTTTGATGAATAAGCATGTCAAGAGTTACAGAGAGTAGTCAGCAGAATGATGTTGAGAAATCTCTAAGCCTGTATTAAATGGCATTCAGAGTAGATTGGCCGAATGGCCTACTTCTGCGTTTTTAATGCTCCTGTGGTGTCATGCTATAAGTTATTCTCTTCCTGGGAGAGGAGCAGAGAATGAGTTTAATACATATTTGATTGAAAAGAGTCAGTGGTCCTATTGGATAGGTTTAGAGGGCTGAATGGTTTATATCTATGCCTAATTATTCTGGCCTTGTGTTTCAAAAGAGGTGGCGATTTCATGTTAGGTTAACACAGTTTAATATAACGAGTCCCACACTGAAATAAGGTCGCCCCATTTCACTTTATGTTGTACTATTCTGTAGGGTCCTCATCCTCAGGGAGCAGTGAAGACTCGGTTTTTGAAGATATTCAAGACTGAGCTCGCCTGATCTTTGCTGGAAGGATAGTCAATATTTATTGGGAACAGACAGGAGATGGATGGTCAAACACAATCAGATCAGCCATGAGCATTCTGACTGGTGGCTCCGAATAGCCAACTGCTGCCCTACCCCACGTGTTGTTCCCTCAATCCACCCTCGACGCGGTTACAGGGATATACTGCTGCTACTATCTCATGCATTATGCCCTCCGTCCACTCGTCGAAGCTGGGACAGAGATATGGAACCACCTCATTCAGCCAGTCTTTATCATTACCATGAGACTGGAGGAGACCATTCTGCCTCTTTCACGAGTTACAGAGAAAAATGGAACGAATCATTTTAGCTCCTTGTGTACATTTTACTGCACAGCAGGCCATTTAAACTGCCTGAACTGCTGTACAGGAAGCGGTTGCTAACAGTCATTAGAGAGAAGATGTAAATGCTTATTTTCACATTACAAAGCTGTAACTGGTGGAGTGCCTCAGAGATCACTATGGAATTATCAACGCTCAATATCTGTATCAAAAATCTGGAGGAAGGGACTGCATATATCAATGCCCAATTAGCTTAAACACCAAGCTGGTCATCCAGTATGTTATCAAATGGATGTCGTGTGTCATCAATGTGATAAAGGTAAAGGGATGTTAGTGAGCAAACTTCAGCAGATACAGCAGAATGTGAGTTGTCTATTTTGGATGGAAGGAAAAAACAATGTTAAACAATTTAAGTGGAAAGAGAATAGAGAACTCTGTGATACAGACGGTAATCATGATCCTGGTACATGAATCATATGTGGTTAGTCTGCATTTGCAGTAAGTGATTTGGAAGCTAAGTGGAATGATTGTGTTTCTGTCAAAGGGTACCAGGTTTGATCAGGAATGTTTTATTGCATCTGTACCAGTGAAAGTGAGGAGTGCAGATGCTGGAGATCTGAGTCCAACAGTGTGAGGCCTGAAAAGCACAACCTATCAGGCAGCATTCGAGGAGTGGGAGAATTGCGTAACGGGTATAAGTCCTTCATCAGGAATCTGCCAGAAACATCGAGTCTCCTGTTCGTTGGGTGCTGCCTGACCTGTTGTGATTTTCCAGAATCACATTTTTCGAGTCTACATCTGTACAGGGCTTTGCTAAAACCACATATGACACATTATGTGCAGTTTTTATCCCTTAACCTAAAAACAAGATAATTGTTTTCGAAGCTTATTAACAATGTTTTGTTCACATTTTCCTGGAGTGAAGGCCTTTCGTTCTGAAACATTATCAGTTTGGTCTTAAATGAGAAATCTTTTTGAAGCATACACGATTTCGAGAAAAATCAGCTGGATACGTATTTTCTCTTCTCAGGGACACTAAAACTATGGAATAAATGTTAAGAATAAAATGTATTGATTTTCGCACAGATATTTTGAAGACATCAAACGATTTTTAAAAATTAACCAGATGCATACCTACATATCATCAAATTATAAAGCAGGAATTTTCTTTTTTGGTAATGAAAGGCACTGGGTATAACAACAGCAATGATACACTTGCATATCGTCCATTATTATCCATTCCAAAGAATGTTCACAACGAGCGCACACGGTCCAGTTTTGTGTTCAGTTGACGTAATTGTATGTTTCAACACAGAGAGGGAGCACAATGTTCCCTGTCAGAGAAGCAGCAGCTGATTGATCCCTCTCTGTTATTGTGTTCCACCTGACAACAGTAAATCCCTGACTCACCGCTACCTGATGTGTCGTGGAGAATTCCTGTTGAGAGATTCATTGGAATCTCCCTACAGTCTGAAGCAAAGGGAATTCAGCTAAATCCAACTATTCTGGCGAGAAATCGCATTACAAGCAGCTTGACTGTGCAGAATGGGCGGCACGGTGGCTCAGTTGTTAGCACTGCTGCCTCACAGCACCAGGGTCCCAGGTTTGATTCCAGCCTCGGGTGACTGCCTGTGTGGAGTTTGCATATTCTCCCCCAGTCTGCGTTGGTTTCCTCCAGGTGTTCCAGTTTCCTCCCACAGGTCCAACAATGTGCCGTTCGGGTGAATTAGCCATGCTAAATCGTCCATAGTGATAGGTGCATTGACCAGAGGGAAATGGGACTGGTTGTGTTACTCTTCGGAGGGTTGGTGTAGACTTGTTGGGCCGAAGGGCTTGTTTCCACACCATAGGAATCTAATCTAATAACTTCAGAGGACAAAATAACATTTGGGACAGTCTATCATCTATCCATTTGTTATGAGTTCCACTATAATGACACCCTGGAAAGCTTTCATTTTTCTATTTTGTCTTACGATGTGAATGGATGTGTGTGTGTGTGTGTGTATGTGTGTGTGTGCGCGCACATGTGTTGTGTGTGTGTGTGTTTGACATTTTTCTAGAGGATGAGCCAGGCTGACATTTATATCATTAGCCATATCACTAAACTTTGAAATTTGTTGTAAACAGTGGAGCAGTCTAACTGCAAAAGGAACACTGACCCTGCAACATTGATTGGACCACGAATTCTAAAAGGGCTGTTCAAGTGGGAATTCCTTCCCCAGAAGTTTGTGGTGCCTGGATGTTTACATTTATTCAAAGTTGTGTCTGTTAAATATTTGATAGACAAGAGAATGTAGGAAAATGGTGCACGTACGAGAAGAAGCACTGCTGAGACCACAATCAGATCAGCTACGATTTTAGTGCGTGGCAGAGCCAAGAAAAGTGCCTAATGGCCACTCTTGCTCCTCAGTCCGATGTTCCTATTTTCCATTCAGCCTCCCAGCTCCTGCACACGAGTAGATGGAGGCCACTTGCTCGAAATACCTGGTCCACAGTAATCCAAGATTTCCTTCTGTCCATCACAATTGGCATATACAGTTTGGTCTGGGGTCAAAAATGTTAATTCAAAACCATGATGGGCTCAAAAGACGCCTTTGATCTCTTTACATAGTGTCTCCTCTCTGCAACTTGTGCTTCATTTGTTGGTTATGGTGCAGACCCAGATTCATTGTGAATACAGTCCCCATACCTCACCCAGAGATGAGTCATAAAATGCTTTGCTTTCTTTAACTGCAACATCCAGTAACGGAATGCTCAGGAAAAGTACAACCATTAACTTTCTAATTGCAGAGTATGAAAGCATGAGGAACAGGATCAGATGGTAATTCGGATGGTCAGGCCTGCCGTGCCATTGTATAAGATTATGGATGATCCAATGTTGGTATCAACTTGCTTTATTTCCCGATTCTTCACATCCCTCAATTCTATGACAGGGTCAAAAACACCTACCTCCTCTACAAATCCTTTCAGTGATCTAGCTCCCCTAACTCTATGTACCAGATAACTCCTGACATTCACAATCCTCTATGAGAAGGTTCCACTCCCAAAACATACACAATAACCTATTTTTATGTTCAAAAGAGGTGAACAAAGTAGCTCACATAAGAGTGACAGACGCTGATATCAAGGCCAGAGTTGACTTAGGACGTTATCAAGGAACGTTAACTAAATTACATTTAATAGGAATCAGCCACAATCTCTCCCCTGGTTGGGGTCAGCCATCGCAGAGAGGAAGATGTTCGTGGTTGGTGGCACAATCCTCTCAGTCCTGGGACATCCCTACAGGAGATACTCAGGGTGGTTCCTCGACACAATCGTCTTCAGCTGCGTCATCACTGTCCTTCCCCATCATTACGTCAGAAATGGGGATGGTCTCTGAAGATCACACAATGTTCAGAACATTTCCCCCCCTCAGCTCCTGAAGCAGTCTGTGTCTACGTGCAGCAAGACGTGGACTGCATTCAGGCCTGTGCTGGTAAAGTGTCTGTAACATTCATGTAACAAAATAGCCTGACACTGCACATTTCCACAGTTAAATGAGGAGCTCATTCAGCATCTCAAGCTGGTTTCACGCGAATATGAGCTAGCATTCAGCCCATCAGAACTACTGAACGGTAAGTGTCGCAGTACATTCAATACACCTGCCTGTTTCATAGGAAGAGGAAGAGTCTGGTCAGCACATCGAAATGTTAAACAGGAACAGATGGAGCCCAAACAGTCTCTATAAACTGTTATACAGGGCCAGGAAGAGGCCATTCATCCTCGCAAAGGCTTATACAGGAACAGGTAGATGTCACTGATGCTCCAACATGACAAATCACAGGAGCAGATCATGATGTTCGTCGTGGCTCCATTGTCTGTGGAGCATATGCTACTTTAACGTGGTTTGCTGGTAGTGAGGAGGGAACCAAGATGTTTTCTGTTAAGTCTCAAGGAGACATCTTCATCTCCGAAAATGTAGACCCATGTTCTCCGTAGGGGTCGGAAGCTGGTGGGAATAGCAAACTGCTTTAGACTGAAGGTATTGTGGCTGATGTTGGGATTGTGGATAACATGACGTTCAGTGCAGGATCGTGCACCAAATGCACTGGATTAATATGCGGGGTTTTTATTCAAAGTCTTGATTTCCTGCTCTCTCATTGATATGGGGAGTGGGGGTGGTTGGGGGGATTGTTATCAGAGGTGCTAAAAGTATCTGGAATTTAATAAACTTAGTAAAAACAAAGAAGCCGTGGCATTTATCACAGTATCAGTGTCTGTTTAGAACATCATGTGTGATCGTCCATCCCACTGAAGGTTCAATGCAATGCCATCTTATTCTCTCGCAGTGAGACAGATTAATCTTCACGCACACCACATGGTACCATCATCCCAGGGATTAGTTTGGTGGAACTCCTTTGCAATCTCTCTGTGGTAAGGAGATCATTCCTTAGAAAGGTGAGAAAATCTGTGGACAAAATTCCAAATACTGCCTCAACAAAACTCTCAGGGATGATCACAATAATTACTTTCCCTCACTTCGCAGTCTCCATTTCTTTCTTATGGCGTTAAAAAAAGTCATTCGTTATATACTTCCACTAATGCGAAATTTACAACTTCCTGACATCTGTATGTCAATAAAACCAGTACCAGAGGTGCCTATCGAAATGGACGTCACTCTCGGGGACAGACTCAATGAGATGGAATAGACCTACCATAAGGAATAGTAGCCTACCTGATGGAAATGAGCAGTAGGAATATGGCAGTCAGGAAGCAGAAGGGAGTTATCATTACTTTTGTTATTTTTCATGAAGTATATGAAGCCCTGGTCAGACCAGCATGTTATCCCTGTCTTCAACTGAGTGTCTGGTTCATCTGTTCCACTGGACAGAAAGAGTAAACCACATTGCTGTGGGTTTGCAGTTACACGGAGACCTGACCAAGGAAGGATAACCCATTGCCCTCTCTAGAGGACATGACACAAGCAGAGGGCTTCTGTTTATTACAAATGATGGTGGTTTCTTTTAAATTCCACCAACTTGCTTCATGTGACATCAACAGATTATTGTTCTGTGCCTCTACATTAAGTGTCAATGACTTGAGTACCATACACTATCTTCCTCTCTGACAGATACTATGGAGAGAACAAGTTAAACATCTCATGTGTAATTATCTTGTCAAGGACATGTGGTAAGAAGGCACTGTAAACAAGTGAACCCAGATTTCATAGTGGCACAAATAAAGAAGTTTACTCAGAAGTTGCACTGAGGCTGACGAGTAGATTGGTGCATCGTAATGGTGGTATTTGGCAGGATTTTGATTGAGGAGGATATGCTAATGTAGGTCTGTGCAGGGCTAGAAGGATTATGGAGTTTGAGAACAGTCTGATTCCTTCTCACATATCAGTGAGCAATTTATAAATAGTAAGTTGCTTTATAGAATTTATCAGGAAAGGAATTGTTGATTGGAAGTGAAGACACTGATTTCCCCTTTTCCAAAATTGACCTGGCATGAGCAGAAACACAGTTCAACTCGTTCTAATAGACAAGAGAATGACTTACTAGGAACAACAAGAGAGGGAGGTTGGGATAATAACCACCTTGTATAATCCAAAGGATATCTTCGATCCGTGATGCTAATGACATCCAAGGCTGAGAAAGGTAGTAAAGACCCTCGGATAAACTCCTGTCTATTGTTGGAACATTCCAGTCTATTATTCTCAGATTCTGATCTCTCTTTCCCGTCTCTCTGGAGCTGCTGATACCTGTTAGTGCTGTCGGTGATGCCCCTGCTCATACTATGGGATATCACATCGAACCCAATCCTTACTTGAAGAAGAGCCTCATCCTCCAGTGACACATTTAAGATCCACAGCCACTGACATTAATCACAGTCGCTGAATAAATAGCTCCAGTTCACCCCTTTCAATTCAATACAGTTATTATTAAATTTCAAAATAACGTATAAAGTTACACATTTGCAGTGGGACACGTAAGGGTGTCTGAGGGAAGGAATTTTGGAGATGGTGGATTGATTGTGTGTTATCATTCAATCTGAATTGGATATGGGAGTAATGACAGAGGGTTGTCAGAACATAAATGAGTTTCTCTGTTTATAATTGGAAACATACAGTCTGCAACTAGTGATCAGTCATTACAATATAAATAAAACATTGAGACAACTTTTAAAGTCGATAATCTGGCAGGAAAATATGCCTAAGACAACATGGGGTTATAATAGACAAACGGCATATATATGTTAACAGTGAATTGTCCTGACAAACGCAATTCAGTTTGTTTCTCCAAGATCAGAGAGGACAGGTGAGGGTCATGCTGTTGATTTATTAATGCCAATCAGCTGCGATGAAGTGCCACTTACTGGACTTCAATTACAACGTGATTATGGCATTGGGGAGGAGACAAAAAACAGACAGAATTGGGGGACATGGCTGCTGAGACGAGAGTGAGGGAACATGATATTGCCCATTCATCAGTATTAGAACGTTTCTCTTTATAAATCATTTGAAGATCAGATTCAACTATAAATCTACAATGAGGACTGAGGAGAGCCAATATTGGTAAAGACCATATGGCCACAAGACATAGGAATAGAAACCTGGCCATTCAGCCCATCCAGTCTGCTCAAACATCAATCAAACGTGATAGGTGTCTCAAACCCATTGTCTCATAATCCTTGATCCTCTTTACAATCGAGAACCTATCCGACGCAGGCTTAAATATACTCAATGACCTGGCCTCCACAGCCTTCTGTGGCAGTGAATTCCATACATTAAAATGCTCCGGCTGAAGAACTTACTCGTTATCTCTGTTCCAAAAGATCTTCCCTGCGATCTATGTCTGTGCCTCGAATCCTAGTCTTTCATATCAATGGAAACATTTTCCCAATATCCACTCTGTCCAGGTCATTCAGTATTCTGTAAGATTGAAATAGATCCCCCTCATCCTTCTAAACCCAACGAGTATCGACCCAGGTCCTCAAGCATTCCTCATATGTGAAACGTTTCATTCCTGGGAGCATTCCAAACATTCTCAGAACACGCTCCGAGGCCAGTACATATCTGCTGAGATTTAGGGGCCAAAACTGCAGACAATAATCTAAATGTGGCCTGATCAGAGATTTTTATTGTCTTGTGAGTTCATCCTCGCTTTTATATTCAATTACTTTCAAAATAAATCCTTTCATTGTATTTGCCTTCGTAACTACTGACTAAACTTGCACATTGACCTTGAGAGACGCCTGGACTAGGATTGCCAAGTCTCTTCGCATTTCACACTTCTGAAATTTCTCCCCATTTAGAAAATAGTCCATGCCTCTATTCCTCGTACCAAAGTGCATGACCGCATACTAGTCCATGTTTTACCCCATCTGCCACTGCTTTGCCCATCTGCTAAACTGTCCAAATCCTTCTGAAGCTTATCTGCCTCCTGCTTGCTACCTGTCCTCTACATACCTTAGTAAAATCGGCAAACTTAGCCAGACTGCCCTCTGTTCCATCATCTAGATCATTAATGTACAATGTGAAAAGTCGTCCCAACATTGAGTCTTGCAGAACGCATTTTGTCACCGGGTGCCATCCTGAGAAGGACCATTTTATCCCCACTACCTGCTTTTTGACAAAACGTCAAGCTTCTATCCATGATAACACTTTGCCTCTGTCACCATGGGCCCTTATCAAAATCAATACTCTTCTGTGTGGCGCTTGTCAAGGGCCTTCTTGAGGTCCGGGTAATAACATCCGGGTAATAACATCCATGACAAGCAACATGAATTCGACTGGGACAACACTACTATTATAGGACAAGCCCAGCCGAGAACAGCCAGAGAGTTCTTAGAGGCATGGCACTCATCCACAGATTCAATCAATAAGCTCATCGACCTGGACCCAATATACCGACCACTGCAGCGGACAGCTTGAACTGACAACCGGAAGGGGGCAGATTCAAACCACTACAAATGCCGGAGGAAAGATCGCAGAAGTGCTTCACAGGAGGCTCCCAAGCACTGAGGATGTCACCTCGGCAGGGGACGAAATGTCTGCAACACAAATTCCCAGCTTGGCGAACAGAACCACGACGTCCATTGTCTCTCCTTGGTCTAAGCTGCTTGTTACTTTCTCAAAAGGTTCTAGCAGATGTGTCAAGCATGACCTCCCCTTGATGAAACCATTCTGACTTATCCTATACTACCATACTCCTCCAACTATTCAGAAATCTCATCCTTCTCGATCTGTTCCTGGATTTTACCCACGACTGAGGTTAGGCTGTTTGATCTGTAATTTTCCGTCTTCTGCCTTATTCCCTTTTTAAGCAAGGGTTTTACGTTAGCGTTATTTCAGTTCTCTGGGGCAAGCCCCGATTGTATTGATTCCTAAAGATCACCACTAACGCCTCAAGTACATCTGAGCTTTCTCCCTTAGTACTATGTAGTTTAGTCCTTCTGGTCCAGGTGATTTATCTATATTTATCCCATTGAGCTTTCCTACCCCTGCCTTGACGATGGGTGATATTCTGAGCTTTACCCCTTCACACCGTTGACTTTTTGGGAAATTATTTGTGTCCTCGGCCATTTCTTTGTTCTCCACTACTGTCTGTCCTGTGCCATTTTCCAGCAGCCTAATGTCCACCTTTATCTCACCTTTGCCCTTTTTATATCTAAAGACCTTGCAATTTTCCTTGATTTAAGTGGCAAGCTCATCCTCGTATTTAATCTCCTCCCCCAATATTTCTTATTTTGTTTCCATCTGTTGGTCTTTGTGAGCTTCCAAATCGTCTGGTTTTCCTCTGACTTTCGTCACATTATATGCTTGCTCTTTTGCTTTTATTCTGTCCCTGACTTCCGACACAAACACCTCATGAAGGAATGGCGCTCCGAAAGCTAGTGTGCTTCCAATTAAACCTGTTGGACTATAACCTGGTGTGTGATTTTTAACCTAGTCAGCTATGTTTGTTTCAACCTCCCCTGTATCATGCTTCTATTTTTTTTCTTTGGATAAATCTCTGTTATGTCTAATGAAGTACTCCCAGATACTCCTGTCATTGCTGTTCCACTTTTTTTCATGCTAGGCCCTTCTCCCAGTCACTTCTACCCAGCTCCTCCCTCATGCCTCTGTCGTTGCCTTCATTCAGCTGAAATACCTTTAAGTCTGATTCTATCTTCTCCATCTCAAATTGCAGAATAAATTCAATCATATTATGATCACTGCTTCATGCCTGTTCCTTCACCTTTAGCTCTCTTAAATAGTCTGCCTCATTGCACAACACTAAACCCAATATTACCTGTTCCTGAATGGGCTCAATCAGAAGCTGCGCCAAAAAGCCTGATCGAAGATTATCCACAAATTATTTTTCTTGCAAAACACTACCAACCTGATTTTTCCAGTCCCCCCATGTATTGAAATCTCCCATACTACTGTACTTTGCCTTTTCTACCCATCTTTTCTATCTCCTGGTGTGAATTGTGCCGCAGCTACTGACTACTTTTTGGAATCCTGAACATAACGCCAACTACGTTTCTTTTATCAAGCTTTGGGGATACTCAATTCTACCCACACTGATTTTGTGCCATATGACCCTACTTTAGGTGATACAGTCAGAGGAATGTACAGCATGGAAACAGGTTCTTCAGTCCAACTCGTCCATGCCGACCATATATCCCAACCTAATCTAGTTCCATTTGCCAGCACTTGGCCTATTTACATGCCCATCCAGATGTCTTTTAAATATTAGAATGGGGCAAGTGTCCACCACTTCCTCCCACATTGTTTCCATGCACACACCACCCTGTGGATGAAAAACCTTGCTCCTTTGGTCCCTTTTAAATCTTTTCCTTCTCAAACTAAACCTTTGTCCTCTAGTTCTCCCCCATCCCAGGGAAAATACTTTGTCGATTTATCCCATGCATGCCCCTCGTGATTTTCTAAGGTCAGCCCTCACCCTCTGACGCTCCAGGGCAAACAGAAGCTCAAACATTCTAATCCTGGTGACATCCTTGTAAATATTTTTCTGAATCCTTTCAGGTTTCACAACATCCTTCCTATTGCAAGGAGATCATAATTCTTATGATTGATTGATTTGCATTCTTACTAATACAGCAACCGCTCCCTTCACTCGACCTGTCCTTTTGATAGTATGCATGCCCTTGAATATTCAGCTGTCAATCCTAATCCCTTTACAACACGTCTCTGCCAATTTAAATCTGCGCCACAAGCTCATTTAACTGATTTTGTATCCAGCATGCATTCAGATATAACACTCTCAGTCCTGTGTCAACCATCCTTCCTCTTAGTGTCATTCATCTGTCCAGTGTGCTTGAAGTTTGATTGTTCATACTTTCAATACACACTGTCCTATTTGTGCCTATGCTGGAGATTTTAATAACTCCTCCTGCGTTCTGCACTCTTACCTCCTCTTTTAATTCGAGTTTTCTAATTTCCACATAACTGAAACCCCAACCCAAACCTAAAAGATTGTTCAAAGATCTGCCCGCAGTCCTAGTCATGTGTTTTTTTTAGACTATGGTCCCAGCATTGTTCAGATGAAGACCAGCCCATCAGAAGAGGTCCCTTTTCCCCAGTATGCAACACAAAATACAGGGACAAAATGACTTTTTGTACATTCCAAAATATGGAAAGTACAAACAGATAAGATTGTTAAAATACGCTATATATTTTGCAATGTGAATTAGAAAAACAATGGAAGTGTTGTGCAAACTTTATCAATCATTATTCGGCCTACAGCTGAGATGCTGATTTCCCCTTTGTCAGTGATCCCCTTCACTGAGATTATCTGGTCCAGTCCCACACACAGTATTTCGGGGACTGATCATTTCCTGCTGCTGTTCGCTCAGTCTATTTAAGTTAATCCACCTTCTCCATGGAACCAATCAATTGGTCTATTGGATTCTGTTTAACTGTCAGGAACCCAGCTCTATGATGTTTTTGGAGATAAATGATCTGGGATAACAGCCAGTATCAGCACAGTGCTCACAGGGTATGGCACCAGATAAAGGGCTTGCAGTCCAGGGGAATTTCTAAATAAAATTTCCATCTTCTGTCTATTTTCGTCATGCTGTCTCATGATCTATCCAGCTTCACTCTCGTCTGACACTCATTCCTCTTACTCAGCCTGTCGCTCTGCTTTCAATCCGCTCTGTTGATCTCCCTGCACATTTTTTCTTTTTGTTTCATTTTCCCTCTCTCTCTCCTCTCTCCCCCTCTCTCTCAGTCTGTCTCAAATAACTGTCTCTGTTTTCAGATAGTGCTGTTGGAGAGCTTGTGGATGTACAATGGGCTGAATTGCATCCGTCTGTTTTGTACCAATTCTGAGGTTCTCTGAGCGACAATAACGACTTTCAGTGCCTGGAGCTAAAAACTGGTCCTGCGAAGGACACAGTACACAATCATCCGTTATCCTCTCCTGTTTTCTGACATGTAGTGTCCTGGAAATATCTGTTCAAACGAAATAGATTAAAATTGGAGCAGTTAGGAGGACATTCACCAGACGATATTACAATCAGTATTTAATAAACAGTTCCACCACTCAAAATGTGGATTTGCCTGATAGCAGCTCCTCCCAATTAATAGCCCCTCGCTTCTGCCTGAGCTGGCGTAATTTGCCTTCTGCCACTTTATTAACTTCCATACGGTCCTGACTTAGTCCATGTTCGTAGCTATCTCTAACCTGAGGGCATTGTGATCACTTTTTCCAAAAGGATCTTCTACTGAATGGTCAGTCACCTGGACACACTCATTATCTAATACGAGGTCCAGTAAGGCCCCTCCTGTAGTTGGACTATCCACATACCGCTGCAAATAACTTTCTTGGATGCACTTAACAAATTCTACACCATCTAAGCCTCTTGTTCTAAGGGAATCTCAGTCAATATTGGGGATGTTAAAGTCACTCATTATGGCAACTCTTTTATTAATGCACATTTCCGTAATCGGCCTCCATTTTTGTTCCTCAATTTCTCGGTGGCTGTTGAGGGACTACAGTATAAGCCTAACACAGTGTTTGCATCCATCTTATCTTTGAGCTCTATTCATGTTGCCTCGGTAGTTGAGCCCTCCAGTACGTCCGCTCTAAGTGCAGATGCAACATTCCTCCTGATTAATTAATGCAACTGCTCCCTTTCTTTTACCTTCCCCTCTATCTCATATTAAACAACAAAACCCTGGAAAGTTGAGCAGCCAGTCCTATCCCTTTCTCAACCAAGTCCCTATAACATTTCCAACATCGTAGCCCCATGTACGGATTCAGGTTCTAAAATCATCTGTTTATCCATAATAATCCTTGCATTAAAATAAAAACACTTCAGCCAAACACATCAGATACTGACGTGATACTTGGTTTGAAATTCACTGATGTAAGTTCTCTGCTGCTGTTTTCAGATGACAGGAAATTATAAGACTATCAGTAAAGCAGAAAATATTGTAAACAGACAATTCCAGTTTCCTCCTTTGTCACTTCAATCTGTACATTGCATTACACATGGTCCAATTTCAACAGCGTGCTGAATAATTATTTAACTTTAAACAACTGTCTCCAGCCTGTCACTGCATATTCAACAACTATTTCTCGACCCACTGGATTGATTGCTCTCTTGTACCTCTATCACTAAATCTCTGTAATATGTACATTTTCATTATATGTATCACCCAAGCTCCAAGTTCTGACCTGCCAGATTCCTCACATGAAAATAATCCCACTTCAGGTTGCCAGCCCCATTGTGTTCAGTGCCCTCTGCTTCTGTGTTGCTGGTCTTAGCTGCACTGGTTTTTGTCTCCAATTCCTCCTCAGACACTGTATTGTGGACCTACTGCTCTGGTTCTCACTCCCTGTCCCCACCCCTGACCACACCGACCACACTAATTTAAACCCTCCTGAGTTACAACAGCAAACCTGCCTGCTGCAGCCAGTTCAGAACCATCTCATCCTTCTTGTGGAGATCCTAGGTAAAATAAGGACTGCAGATGCTGGAAATTAGATTCTAGATTAGAGTGGTACAAAAGAACCAACTCCCACAGATACCTGGATTACACCTCTTCCCACCCTTCCTCCTGCAAAAATGCAATCACATATTCCCAGTTTCTCCGCCTCCACCGTATCTGCTCCCAGGAGGACTAGTTCCACTACAGAACACACCAGATGGCCTCCTTCTTTAGAGACTGCAATTTCCCTTTGCATGTGGTTAAAGAAGCCCTCCAACGCATCTCGTCCACATCCCACACCTCTGCCCTCAGACCCTATACCTCCAACTGTAACAAGGACAGAACAACCCTAGTGCTCACCTTCCACCCTACCAACCTTCACTTAAACGAAATCATCCGACGAAGATTCTGCCATCTACAAACGGACCTCACCACCAGAGATATATTTCCCTTCTCACCCCTTTCCGCCTTCCGCAAAGACCATTCCCTCCGTGACTACCTGGTCAGTTCCACGCCCCCCCAACAACCTACCCTCCGCCCTAGCACCTTCCCCTGCCACCACAGGAATGGCAAAATCTGCGCCCACACCTCCTGCCTGACCTCCATGTAAGGTCCTCAAGGTGCCTTCCACATCCATCACAGTTTTCTCTGCACATCCACCAATATCATTTATTGTATCCATTGCTCCCGATGTGGTCTCCTCTACACTGCGGAGACTGGCCGCCTCCTCGCAGAGCACTTTAGGGAACATCTTTGGATCACCCGTACCAATCAACATTTCAACTCCTCCCCACCCCCCCCCACCCCCACTCAGCCGAGGACATGGAAGACTTCGGCCTCCTTTACCACCGCTCCCACACCACCTGCCGCCTGAAAGAAGAATGCCTCATCTTCCACTTCCGACCACTTCAATCGCAGGGCGTCAATGTGGACTTCACCAGTTTCTTCATTTCTCCTTCTACCACTTTATCCCAGTTCCAAACTTCCAGCTCAGCACTTTCCCCATGACTTGTCCAACCGACCTATCTTTCTTTCCACCTATCCACTCCACCATCCTCTTTGACCTTCATCCCCACCCCATTCACATTGTACTCTTTTCTAACTTTTCCCACCCTCCTCTCTGACCTATCACCACCATCCCAACCCCCATTCACCTATTGTACTCTTTTCCACCTTCACCCACCCTCCTCCCAGTCCTGTCACCTCCATCTCCACCCCCATTCAACGATTGTACTCTATGCTTCTTTCTCCCCAGCCCCACCTTCCTCTCATTTATCTCTCCACCCTGCAGGCACACTGCCTCCTTTCCTGATGAAGGGCTTTTGCCTGAAACGTCGATTTTCCTGCTCCTCGGATTCTGCCTGAACTGCTGTGTTTTTCCAGCACCACTCTAATCAAGAATCTTGTGTCGATCCTACTGACCCCGGAAACTCAATGATCCACATATCGGAGATTGCTGCCAGTTCAGGCCCATCCATCTGTCTTATGCATATCCTCCCAACTTGGGAATTCCTACGATCCACATGTCGGAGATTGCTGTCCATGCTGTCCTCCTTGTGTAGGTCCTACCGACCCGGGAATCCCAATGATTGACATATCAGATGTGCTGTCTCCCCTACCAGCTCTTTGGCCAGGTTGTTTTTTTTTTCTGTACTACCTTCCTACTCCTAACATCACTGGCAAGTGACATATTCTAGTCTCTCCAAAATTCAAATATCTTTCAGTATAACTCCGGCAAGTACTTTCCTTTAATTTTATAAATATATTTATTATAATTGTTTTAACTTCACAAACATATAAACTTATTGAAAAAATACAATCAATAACAAATAATAAAAAGACAATAAAACACAAATTACAAAGCAACAATTGTCTCCTCACTATTAACCTACCCTTTATTACAAAACAAACCCTAACACTGTGCAAAGCAACACCAAAGAAAAGGAAAACAAAAAAAAACACACACAAAATGCAGCACAGCTATGCTCGGCGCAAAGCCCCCAAACAGGGGAACAGGAGCATTGTCAAATCTTACCATTCTGTTTCAACAAACACCATAGTTAAGACAACTGACAAATCTGTTTCCAAATAACTCAAGCAGTGCTGCCATGCCTTATAAAAATGGTCTGTTATGTGCTGCACCATGTTTGTAAAAGAAGTCCAAGCGAATGTCCTCCGTAAGTTATTTCTGCCATCCCAGCAAGCCCGGTTGGTTCTCAGACACCCAATTCATCAGTATTTTATTCCGTGCTCACTATGCAAGAATATTAAATAATTTCTTCCCATGCCCCTCTAAAGATGGTAAATTCGGTCGACCTAAGAGGAGAGATACCGGGTCTAGTTTGACCTTAGTCCTCAATACTCTCCCTATCTCTCCCGCCACAGCGCTCAATTAAACACAGAGCCTATGGCATGTCCAGAAGCAATGGGTAAGAGTCCTTACACTTATTTTACATTTGGGGCAAAATGAAGATGTGCCTTTTTAAATCTTCGCCAGATGGTCTGGTGCCAGATGAGCCCTGTGCAGAAATTTTAACTGTGCAGCGCATGTCATATTACAGATTGAGATCTTTCAAGTATTCTACCATAAGTTCTCCCATGTTTCAGAACATATCTGCACTCCTAGCTCTTCCTTCCTGACCTCACATAACTGGTTAATATCCTGCCAGGTCCTGCCACCCAGCAGGCGATAGAGGGCACTAACCAAGTGGGTGCTTGTAGAACATAGCAACAACCTCTCTGGATTGGGCTTATAGGGCTGAGTGAGAAGCGTCGTCTTCTTCTGGATGAAATCCCTAACCTGGAAAAAAGGAAAAGGTCTCTGCTGGGTAACCCGCATTTGCAGCTCAGTTGCTCAACAGACATTATAACCTCCTCCTCAAACTAGTCTCCCAAACTCTCGCTGCCCATAGTTTGAACCCTGAGTCGATCATCCCTGGTTGGAACCCTGGCATGACAAGTATAGGTGTAAATGGCGAAATCTTAGATAAACAAACCTCACTCTGACGCATTGCCCACCAAGCCCTGACTGTACTAATGACAATGGGGTTCCAGCAGTGGTCCATAACAGTCCTTATCTTATCCATGATGAACAGGTTAATAAGAGGGCACTTGGATTAGGAAGCCTCAATATCCAGCCCTGTTGAGGTTGGATCATTACCTATCCATTCGCAGACACAGGACAGCAGAGAACTTCATTGGTACCTACTGATGTCTGGGAAATCAACTCCTCGCCCTCCATGTGGCAACTGCAAGTTAGTAAGTTTGATGAGAGGCCTCCCATGATACAAGACAAAGGAACCAAACCACCCCAGAAGCTTCCACATCGTTGACCTGGGAATAAAATATAGGGAGCATACACATGGGATAAAGCAAACGAGAAAAACATTCATCTGAATGAGAGATAATTCGGCTCAGCCGAAATTGGAAGAGTCTCTCAACTCTGGAGATCTCGCCTAATACTGTCGAGCAAGTGAACCAAGTTAGTCCGAAATAACAGATCAAACTTGGGGGTAATAAAAATGCCTAGATATCGGAAACCTGCCCATGAGCACTTAAAAGGGAAGTTAGGGCCACCTTCAACTTCTGGCACATCCTTAAGGGTCCCCAGAGGCATAGGCTCCGATTTTGCAAAGTTAATCTTATATCCTGAAATAGCGCCAAATGAATTGAAACATTGTATCAGATGAGGTACGGAGGTCATCGGGTTCGATAAAAACAGAAGGACATCATCCACATACAGTGTAATCTTGGGTGCCCTTGATCCCACTTCCGGAGCGGGTCTGTGGACGTTCCGACGAATGGCCTCTGCCAGCGGCTCTATCACCAACGTAAACAACAACAGCGAGTAGGGGAAGCCTTGCCAACTACACCGACCTATCGTAACATTCCCAGACTTCACCGCGGCCAGAGGGTGGCGATATGTAACCTTCACCCACCTAGCAAAAACTTAACCCAACTCACACTGTTCTAAGACATAAGAAAAGATATGGCAATTCTACTTAGTTGAATGTTTTCTTTCCACCTCGGAAAATCGCCAACTTCTGAATCGATCGTTGCTGACAAACCTATACCACAATCAGCAACCTTCTAATATTTTGAGAGGACCTACGGCCCTTATAAATCCTGCCTGGTCCCTTCTAAATAATATGAGGCAACACCATATCCAATCTCATCGCCAGGGTCTTGGATAGAATCTTGCAATCTGAATTTAATAGGGAGATGGGCCTATATGAGGCACATTCCTCAGGAACCTTCCCCATCTAAAGAAATAAGGAAGTATTAGTTTCTCTCAAAGATGGTAATAGGCATTCATGCATATAGGAGTGATTGGGCATCTCTAACATCGGCCCTGACAGAATCCCTATAAACTCCTTATAAAACCCGCCCAGAGGACCAAGCGCTTTCACACTCTGAAGTTGCCTTGCTGCATCCTGTATTTCCTGAACTGTCAAGAGGCCATTAAGGAGAGCGACCTGTTCCAAGGTTACCCCTGGGAGGACAAGGTTCTTAAAAAAGGTTTCCATTTTTTACCTCCTGTTTTCGCAACCGTCAGACCGATACAATTCAGAGTAAAAGCTCCGTAAAACTTCATTAATCTTTTTAGCACCGTATGTGAGGACCCTGGCGCTATCTCTGATTGCAGTAATGGATGGGGGAGCACGCTTTTTCCGAGTCAGATATGCTAAATACTTCCCTGGCCTATCCCCATATTCGAACCCCCTTTTCCTAGCAAAGGCAAGTTCTTCCTTTGAGTTTTGTGTCAGTATCGAATTCAAGGCAGCCTGAAGGGCCGTGATCTGCCTTAGATTAGAGACCGAAGGTTGCGCAAAATGTCCCTCCTCCGCGACTTTCAACCACGTCTTAAGTAGACACTGCTGTTCCTCCTTCTCTCATTTCTGGCTAGCCGAATAGGAAACATCTAATCCCCTAGCAAAGATTTTTGCAGTCTCCCATTGCATGGACAGACTACTAGCCATGCCCGAGTGGATAGTCAAGAATTCCTGAAAGTCCTTCAAAAGGTATTGCACAAATTTGGAATCCTTAAGGGGAAAAGGGCCCAAACGGCAGTGCCACAAACCTAACCCTTCACTCTTGGCCTTAACCTCCAAATAGACTGGTGCGTGATCAGCGATAGCTATATTCACAACTTTGCAACACATAATAGAATCCAGAAGGGCGAGAGAGCCAGAAAGAGGCCAATCCTTGTGTGATATATTTATTGGTTTGAAAATAGGTGAAGTCCCTGCCGGTAGGATGAAGACATCTCCAAATATCCACCAGCCTCAACTGCTCGAATAAGCCAACCACCTGCTTGGCCTCTGAAGAAATAGCTGGGGGCCCACAAGGCATCCTGTCCACTGTCAGATTCAAAAGAGGCATTATCTTTAGCATCGCGGATTGAAGATATACTGATGGCTATTCAAGTTGGTTACTATACTAACGTTGCTATAGCCGGTGTTCCTGGTAAGTCATTCGAGCTGTCTAGTGAAACGGTCTGAACTGAATTGATGCTTATGATATGTAAATTTTGGAAAAATGCAGGTAAACGTTTTCATTTCCAATCAACGATTCCATTCCTTAAGAATTATAACTCGCAAATTACTCAATACAAATTGCTCATCAATATGCGAGGATGAAAGAGACTGTTCTCCTCCTCCTTGATTCACTCAGTCACTCAGTCTGTCGATTGAGCTAAATTGATGCTGATGATATGTAAATTTTGGAAAGGTGCAAGTCAACTTTTACAGTTCCAATCAAGATTCTATTCCTTAGAAATAATAACTAACAAATTATTATTTGCAAATTACTCCCTACTCTGCGAGCATGAAACACACTATCCTCAACCGTCTTAATTCATTTTCTCCTGCACAGTTTACATCTCCATATCCTCCACACTCACCAATCCTGTGCACTACCAACATTATGACATCCAGTCTCTTCCTCAGCCTCAGTGCAACTCCTGAATAAACCATCGTTTGTGTTTTTGTTAATTCCGGATACATCTGTTTCAAGTCCCTTCTTACCACGTGTCCATTACGAAACAATTGCACTTGAGATGTTAAACTTGTTCTCTGCACAGAATCGGAAAGATGGGAAGATAGTCACATCATTGGCTCATAATCTCGAGCCACAGAATAATAATCTGTGGATATCGGCTTGCCTTATGCTCTTTCATGAAAACAGTGGGTCATCCTTACCTGGTCGGTTCTCTGTGCGACTGCAAACCCACAGCACTGTGTTTACTCTTTTCTGTCCTGTGGAACAGCTGAACTAGCCACTCAGTTCAAGGTCGACATAAGATGCTGCCCTGACCAGGTCTGCACACATACCGTGATGGACGATCAAAAGGTTCCTCTGCCTGTATCCCATATTCCAGCAGTTAATTTCCATTCAGGTAAGGTGGCCATTCACTGTTTGAGATGCATTATTTGTGATTGATTCCCTCCCCTAGAGTGATGCCCATCTGAATTGGCACCTCCGGTGCTAGCTTTATTAATGCTGACCTAAGATGTAAAGATGTTTTAAATTCCAAATCAGTGACAGTGCATCGTAAATGAATAGTTTCTTATTTCACGCAAAAGAAACGGAGCCAGCTAAGTGAGGGAAAGGAATTCTTGCGATCAAACCTGAGACTGTTGTTGAGGCAGTATTTGGGGTATTCTGGATAGATTTTCTCTCCTTTATAAGGAGTGATCTCCGTACCACAGGCAGAGTGAACAGGGGTTCCACCAGATTAATCCCTGGGATGATGGCACCATGAGGAGTGAGTGAAGGTTGATCTGTAGCGCCGTGAGAGAATGCGAGGTAATTGCATTGAACACTGGGTGGGATGGCAATCACTCATTATATTCTAAATAGACAATGAGTATGTGATCAATTCCATGACTATACTTTCACTCAGGATGCAAGCTTGAGGATAATTTAAGTGCCTGGGAGAACGTTACGCCCTCCTACCCCAACCCCCACTCCTCACGGTGATTGACAGAGACAGAGAGTTCCAGGTTTTGAACAAGCTCTCCATCATTAACACAGTGCACTTGGTGTGTGATCCTGCACTGAATGTAATATTATCCACCATCCCGACAGCATCCACAATACCTTCATTCTAAAACAGTTAACTATTCCGTCCAGCTACTGACCTTCATGAAGAACTTGAATCCATATTCTCATAGATACAAGATGCCTCCTTGAGGGTTGGACCATAAGACAATCAGACATAGGAACAGAAATTAGGCCAGTTAGCCCATCGAGTCTGCACCACCATTCAATCATCGCTGGCAGTTTTCTCTTACCCATTTTCTGGCCTAATCCTTGTAACCCTTGATCCCCGGGATAATCAAAAGCTTATCTAACTCCGTCTCAGATATACTCAATGATCTGGCCCCCACAGCCTTCTGTGGCAATAAATTTACAAGATTCTCCAATCTCTGGTTGAAGACATTTCTCCTCATCACTGTTCTAAAAGGTGTTCCCTTCCATCTAAGGCTGTGCCCTCGGGTGCTCGTACAATGGAAACATCTTACCAACATCCATTCTGTCCAGGTCATTCAGTATTTTGCATGATTCCATTTCAATCCCTCTCATTCATCTAAACTTTATCGAGAATAGACCCAGAGCCCTCAAACATGTCTCATACGATAAGCTTTTCATCCCTATGAGCATTGTCGTGAAGATCTTGTGAACACGCTCCAGGGCCAGTACATCGTTCCTGATATATGGCGCTCAACATTATGCACAATGCTCCAAATGTGGCCTGACCAGAGAAGTATACAACCTGTTTATATTCAATTCCTCTCGTAATAAATGCCATCAATAATAAATGCAATTGCACCCCTAACCACTGCCTCAACCTGCAAGCTTACCTTGAGAGAACCCTGCACCAGAACTCTCAAGTCCTTCTTGATTTCTGATTTTTTTCTCACCATTCTAAAAATAGACCATGCCTCTATTCTTCTTGTCAAAATTCATGACTTCACACTTTCCCACATTGGAAGGCATTTGCCAATCTCTTTACATGTCGAAATCCTTCTTCAGACTCTCCACCTTCTCAATACGACCTGTCCATTTTTCTATCTTTTTTTGCCTGCAAATTTAGTCAGAGGGCCCTCAATTCACTCATCTAGATAGTTAATGTAACGAGTAAAAAGCTACGATTCTAACACGAGCCTTGTGGAACACAACTTGTCACCGGCTGCTATCCTGATAAGGATCAATTCATCCCCACTCTCTGCTTTCTGCTAGACAGTTCAAGCAGCATGAAAGGAGCAAGAGAATCGATGTTTCAGGTAAAGCCCTTCTTCGGGAATGAGGAGGGTGTGTCGATTCACCTGCACCTTTGATGCTGCCTGACCTGCTGCGCTTTTACAGCAACACATTTTTCAGCTCTGATCTCCAGCATCTGCAGTCCTCACTTTCTTCTTTCTGACAGACAGCCAAGCTTCTACCAATTCCACTACTTTGCCTCTAACACCAGGGTTTCTTATCGTACTCAGTCATCTCCTGTGTGACAGATTGTCAAAATCCTTCTTGAAGTCCAGGTGGACAATATCCATTGGCAGTGCTTGGTATAGCCTGCTCAATTTCACTTCAAAGAATTCCAACAGATCTTTCAAGCATGACCTTCCCTTGATGAAACCATAGTGACTTTGTACTATTTTTCCAAACAGTTCCAAGTATTCAGAAATCTTATCCTTCACAATGGATTCCAGGATCTTACCCACGACCGAGTTTAAGCTATTCATTGTGGACCTTTTGTCTTTTTCCTTATTCCCTCGTTAGAGAGGGATGTCACGATAGTGGGTTTCCAGTGTTCTGAGATTGTTCATTACTCTAGTGATTCCTGAAAGATCACCACGATCGGCTCCATTCTTTCTTCCGCTATCTCCTTCATAACAATGGGATGTAATCCATCTGATCAAGGTTATTTAACCACCTTCAGACCATTCAATTTTTTTTGCATGTTCTCCATTGTGGTGGCCAATATACTCGGACCTAGCCCCTCAATCTCTTGAATGTTTAAGGGATTACTCGTGTCTTCCACCGCCAAGGCTGAGCCAAGTAATTATTCAGCTCGTTGGTCATTTTCTCGTTCCCCACTACTATCTCCCCAGTATCATTTTCCAGCAATCCAATGTTCACTTTTGACTCTCTTTTGTACTTTATATATCGAAGGAAAATGTTACAGTCTTCCTTTATACTACCCCAGACTTAATAATCCCCCTCCTTATTTATTTATAGGGAATATCAAAGAGCGATAGATAGCCTAGGATATTGTTGAAATGCATGCTTCAGTAATAAGGAAGTTTAACATCATTTACTTCACCAGTTACCTCTCATGTGGAAGTAACCCCTGCTGACAACTATCACATATTCTCAGTTACCATTCAGAGAAACTGAGTGGTACGGCCGTGAAACTCCCAAATTAATGAGAATACACAACTTCTTTTTCAGCACAAGTTTACCTCGAACTATCGAGTAAAAGCATGAAACTAGAGTTAGATTTATCAGATCAGTGGTAATCTAATTGAATGGCTGCAGAGGGTGAATGCAAGCTTCATGAGATCAAGTGTGTTTCCTATGCGAAATTGTCCGCTTCACAATGTGGGATCTATTGGAGTGAAATGATGAATTTGATTATATTTACTAGTTGTTCACCCAGTGAACGGTAACAAATGTTTCTCCTGGCCCTGATATCATCACACAACTGCAGCAATCGCACTTGAATCAGTGGCTTAATGATTTGCTAATTTGCAAAACTGGAGGTTGTTCATTCGACTATTCACTGTCTCAAAAAACACTGCCGCTCTTTATTACACTTACAAACTCATTGCCCCGAATCCGGAATGTGCTCTGAATTCCTGATCTGCTGGAGGAAGAATCTTTGAAATGCTGGGATGTCTGAACTATTGATATGAATGCATGCCCACCTTCAATCTATTGTCCACTTATAAGCATTGTCGATTATACTGCAATTCTTTGTTTAACAGATGCGTTTTTTAAACAAGGGGTCGGTGTGGTAATACAAAGTACTAAAATGATCAACACAATTCCACCGAATGGTTCGAAAGAATTGAGGTCTTCATTAGAACCATCTTGCAAAGCAAGTTGTTTGTCTTCTTAAACATGGTTTTCCTAAATACCTCTCAAAAATGAGCAGTTTCTGAGTACTTTGCAGGCAGAACACTTGAAAGAATTTCATTCTGTTTGGAATTATTTGTGGCACTTTGAATCTACCGGTTAATGTCTCCAATCGATGAATGCAACTGAGAACATCAGAGTCAACCTCACAGTACTGTCAGAGGACGGGAAGATAGAATCGTCTCGCACGCTGCTCTTGAGCAAATCACAAATTTCCAACAACCCAATACGATTGACCTGATAAATTTAACGCAACAGTGACCTGATAAATTTAAAACACAATACGATTTTAATCTCATCAATTTCCAAAACAATATCTCCCTGAAAATATTGATTCTCTTCAGTTCCTCCATCACTTTTTCTTCCTGGTACTTTAGAAATATTATTTGTATCATCAATTGTGATGACAGAACCACCATACATTTTGTTTTTGGTATGCCATATATTTATCCCACATCCGTTGTTTCTCATTGTAAGGGATTTGTTTTCAATAATCGTTTCTTTCTCCCTTCGTTTGACTTCAAGAGCTTTAACAATTCATTATTTACTTCTCTCAAGCTGACTGTCAAGCGAGATTTCGCTCTGCATTAATTTTTTCTTCATCTGGTGCTGACATCTGAACTGCTCTCAGTCTTAATGCCTGCTGCTATTTTCAGCCTCCTCGTCAGCCTCCTTCTTGAGTGCAGTGCTCTGCCCTCATATCCCTAGTTAGCCATGACATGGCCACATTCCCAGCTTTCTTTGTGTCTGACAGGAGTGAGAAGCAGTTGCAGTTCCTGCAGATACTTTTTAAGTACTTGTCATTCCTTAAAATTCTGATCCCTATTTCGTTGTACCCTGCTCACGCTTCATATCAGTGTCATTTCTTCTATTTCGATTTCGGCTCATAATCTCAGTCAGCTCTATCATTCTCCACCTTAATGAAGACTTCTCTCACTGAGAGAGAGAGAGAGAGAGAGAGAGAGAGAGAGACAAAGACAGAGACAGAGACAGAGACAGAGAAGAAAGATCGCGCGAGTTGACTGATGCTGCTTTAACCTGAGAGTCGTTGTGCCTCAGGCACAGCACAGGATTGAGAATGTGGGTACTTCACTCCTCTCTAGCTCGTGGTTAAAGCAGATATTCGTTACACTCACAACCTAATCTTCCTCATTGTTCTGAAGCCGAGATGAAGTTTGAACTCCTGATATACAGACACGAGAACCTCTTTCAGTACATGTCCCGGAGAACATTACAATGTCGCAGTGTCATCAGAAGTGAGGAAGACCAAATATTCCCACACACTGCGACTCGGCACTTTTCAATTTCACAGAGCCAACGAACCAATCGCTGTGGCTTCTCGAAATGGTAAGGAAACAAAATAAATACCTCAGTCTCATGTTGGTTCATGGAGTGACGAAGCACCTTCTCCTTCTTTAAGAGGCTGGGACGTTGACTCTGATGTTCGTAGATACATTGTTTGATTCGACGCATTGAAAGTAATCCTATCACAGATGCCCATGTTGTTGATGCTGAACAAAACTGCCCTTACTGGGAATTGAACCCGTGTCACAGTGGTAAAAGTGGCAATTCAGAGCCACGACACGACCAGGGACGAGTACAGCGGTCAGACACAAGTAGAGTGGCAGCTCTCAAACGCATTGGACGCGTCCTTGGAAGAAACAACTGTTTGACTGTCCTCATTCCTTTTATGCATCCCTTTGCCTTGTATGCCTTAGCATCACAAATACAGACTGAATGCCTCTGAGGGTTGTGTTGATTTCATTGCAATGAGTTTCAGATTTATCCACCATAATGGTGGATAAATTATTTGCTACTTATCTTTTGAAAACTTTCCGCATCATTCATTTAGTCTCCACCCCTTGGTATTTGACCGAGAGGAAACATTTCTTTCAGCCAATCTTGCCTTAACTCTCATTGTTTCCCACATTTCAATATGTTTCCTCGCAATCTCCGCTTCTCCATTGAGGTTAGAATAGGGAAACTGATCGTTTTAAAAAATAAATCGTTGGCTGAATACTGCATTGTGTCCTCTTCCTGAGCCTGATGTTCCAGTGATCTCTGGTACATGTCAATAAAAAATCCGAAATGAACACTGATCGCACAACAGCAGGATATAAATGGATCGACTGATTGTAAGGTCCTAATTGTGAGATTGGGTCACATTCGTACAAGAACATTGACTGCAGCTGCACAGACAGAACAACGGCAATGCCAGTGCTTGATAGCCAAATGTCTCAGTGAAATTGGAGGATGGACCTAAAGCAGGGTTCCTGATCGTGGGATGCGGAGAAATCTCCGAGAATGGGAGGGTTTGAATCCTAATACATAGAAAGCAGAGATGTGAAAGAGCCCCATCACCTCGACGAATATTTTCATGTTACAAAAGATGGATTCTATCCTGCATTTGTTAGTAATGTCTTACTATGCATAAAACGGTAACAAATGAGAATACTGTAAGTCAAATTGGAAATGACCTTTCTGCTGCCACACCGCAAAGCGCTAACCACTGCACGATACTGGCACCACATGGAATAGCATTATGCAAAAAACAGTAAAGATGGTGGCAGAGGATATGTTAGGAATTGGACCACATGAACAGTAGGAATACTTGACAGACAGTGAGTGAGACATGCAAGATCTTGGTGGGGGGAATGGTTAACTTCAGTGTCTCCAGAGCCGATGGATATTTCATCACTTAGTTTGTTGAAAGTGAAGATTGAAATACTTCTCCATAAAATGAAAGCATCAGCGAATAGCGCAGGCAATTGCTGGAATGTATTTCTGCAAAAGAAATGCAGTTTACCATCGGCTACTTTACCAATTTCCTAATTCAAGGAAGTGGCCACTGCTGTGGAATATCGCATCGTTCCAGATTTCAGGCGTGATACAAGAAACTGTGTGGTGCAGCTGAGAAAACTAAACTGGAAATGTGGATGGCGATGAGCTAGTGGATATGGGTTCAGTTGTGACGTCAGTGAGTGTGAAGTATTTCTCTGAAAGTAGAGAGTCACTTGAAATGCCAGGGACTTGGAGTTCCAACATTGCGTGGAACAGCTATTGTTGAGGTGGTATACATCGCATGAGGCTGGGAGCTCCAAACTCAACTGCAGCAGTTTCCATTGACACGAAGCAGGGAGCATTGGGACATCAAGCTGGCATTTCCAACTTTTCCTGGAGCAGCTTCCTTTACATCTTCACAGAGAGAAACAGAGGAAACGCAGTTAAGCATTCCTTTTGTTTCAGGAGCAAGACTGGTATGCTTCAAACCCACATGCCTGCTAATCTACAACATTGTTCCAAAGCCGAAATAAGGTTTGAATTTTTAACCTATTGGAGCAGACGTTTCATCCAATTGAATCGTGCAAAACTGAGGCTTCTTTCTTCATTCCCCAACACAAAACCACTGCCTCGCAACTGAGTAGAGAGTGTGGTCTTGGAAAAGCCCAGCAGGACAGGCAGCATTCGAGGAGCAGGAGAATCGACGTTTCAGGCAAGAATCTTTCATTTGGAATGAGGCTTGTGAGCTGAGGCGGTATAAAGACAAATCGGAGGAGGCAAAGTATCTGAGAGTGTGAAAGGTGGGTTGAGGTGGAGGTAATGGTGTTAGGTCAAAGTGTAGGGTGGAGTGGATCGGCGAGAAGGAAGATGGACAGATAGGAAAGTTCATGAGAGCAGTGCCAACATGAAACGATCGAACTGGGATAAGATGGCGGAGTTGAAATGAGAAATATATTGATGTCCACATTGATGCCGGGTGGTTGAACGGCCCCAATGTGAAAGATGAAGCCTTCTTCCTCCTGGCGTCGGGTGGTAAAAGTATAGCGATGGTGGATGTCCAGTACCTGCATGTACTTGACTGAATGGGAGGGAAAGTTAATGTACTCGGCCACAGGCAGTGATGTCGCTTGGTGTGGGTGTCCCGGAGATGTTCTCTGAAACGCTCTCCAATTAGGCATCCTATCTCTACAATGTAAAGGAGACTTCATTGTGAGCAACGGATAGAGTAAATGTCATGTGTGGATTTGCAAGTAAAGTTCTGATGGATGTGGAAGAATCATTTGAGTATTTGGACAGAATTAAAGCGAAGGTGTGGGTGGATTTTGCATCTCCTATGATGGAATGGGAAGGTGCCTGGAGGGGAGGGTCGTTTGGTGGGTGGCATGGACCTGACAAGGGAGTCACGGAGGGAATTATCTTCACAGAAACGGCTAGTGGTGGGGAACAAAATACATGTCTGCTGGTGGAGTCCGTTTGCATGTGCTTGAAATGCTGGAGGATGATATGATGTCAACGGAGATTGGTGGGGTGGAAGGTAATGACCAGGGGTATTCTATCTTTGTCATAGTTGGAGGGGTGGGTCTTGAGTGCGGAGTTGCTGGAAGTGGATGACATGCTCTGGAAGGCAGCATTGGCCACGTTGGTGTAGAAATTGCCTCACCAATGACTCAATTTGTCCTTGACAATTGTCTGAGTCTGAACGAGTCACGTCATGACTGTGGTGAGATGCTTCCCCACGTCTGCACACTTGCACCTTATTAACATCATACGGCTCTTCGACGTCTCTGATCATTCCTTTGGTCTAAACTATCCTCACGTCCTTCCATCCATCCTCTCATATTCCCACTCTCATCTGGTCTCACGCCCTCTGCCGCTATGCATACCTGTACTTGATGGCTGTAGAGTGTTTTATTGTGACTTATCTGAATGATGTTTTTAGCACCGCCTATTTTCACGACTGTGTGCTGCTGCCTTCGCAGCTTTACCTTTCCACACGAGCTCCCACATGGTGGAAGGGATGAAGTTGCGGATTGTTCACCCAATGATGCAATCCTGAGTCTTCGAACAAATATGATGCCCGTGGGAGAATTCACAACAGGGGTTGTTCATCCATCACGGCTCAGCTAATTATCAAAGTTTTCGATAGTTTATTCAAATCTTTTCACTGTCTCCGCTCCATCTATCGTTGTAATGTCCTACAGCCCATTCAAGAACAATAAGAGGTGGTCACTAAATGCCAACCCAGTCAGCGAATCCGACATCCAGGATTTTTTTTTAAATCATGCTGTCTCAGATGTTTGCATTCCCTCGAACTCCAACCGTTTGAGTATGCTGGATTTTAAATCTTTTTTTGTCTATTGCCCGAACTTTCATGTATGAAAGCCATAAAGCAGGAATTATCTTCATTAAGGAGATCTCAAAATGCCGTTAGGAAAGGAGTTACTCACCAAGTGATGAAGAAAACTGTGATACGTGTTCAAATCAACGGCAGTAACATTGTATCGTGCCTTTCACCTAATGGAAACTTCAAAGGTTTTCCTCTGACTGGAGTTTAAGCACATCTTGATCGCAGTCGTACAACGAGTTATTGCAAAGCTGACAAAGTGTTATATCAAACAAATAATCAAACGAGTAGGTTTCAAATGGTATTTTACACCACAAATCTCAGTTTGCATCACAAACCTAGGTTGATGGAGCTTGTTCTGCGTTAGGTCATCATTTTTATGTCAGTATAAAAGCGCCACTTTCGCACATGGCTCTGCAGCTCAGTGATTACAGCTGTAACCTTGTTTGCCAGTGGCCATGAGCTCGAGTCCCACTGGGACTTTGCTGTGTTTCGCACATATACTGCAGCAAACATCCGAGCGTGCTTTCTCACTGTTGTTCAGAATTCTTTGTTCAGAATGAAGCCATTTTCTCCAGGGCTAATCTGTTTGAGTTTGCAGTTCCACTTCAATGAACATGAGAATAACACGCAGCTGACGCGAAGAATGCTCCAGTTTGGCAGGAGGAACAACGTGAGACTGTGGAAGCCGGACAGCAGCGTGGAAACAGTGGCAGAGGAAACACACGGGTAACCGGATTAATGATTCTGTTCCTTATGTATCGACTAAACAACTAAGAAATAAACAGGCAGGAGGCAACAAGATCACAGGAAGCCACGCTGCCTCAGAAGGTTTACTTTGAGCATGTATCAATTCTTCATTTTTGGGCCTGTCCTCGAATGGCAGCCTACGGCCTGATTACCCCTTTACTTACGTAAACAGGCTCTGGTTTTAAAGTCTAAAGTGAAGGAAGAAGAAGCCAAATGGTGAAATTACTCATGAAGTCGGTCTCTCTGGAGGCCTTTGTCACTCTCGCCAGGTGTGTCTCTATATTTACCTTTACAGGTGAAAATGGGGTTCAGTTCTCTATCGGGTCATGAACAAATCTAACCGAATCTGACTTCACTCCCATATGTTGTTTCATTTGAGGTTAATGGTTTGCAGGGAAAGTCTCATTGAGATGAACACTTCAGGCGCCAGACTGCGGGCCAAACACAGCAAACTGGAAATGAGAATGTACGGCCGTTTGATGAGTGGAACTGACATCGTGCATTATTCTATGCTGTAAAACCACGTGTGTCACGAACATCTTTTTTTAAAGAAACTTCTTATCGCAGATAAACAAAGCTATTATGTTCACAGAAGATGCATTTGCACCAGCCGTGCAAACTGGTCGATTAGCGTTTATGATTCAGCACTTCCACCATTGTGGTTTGGGTTCATTTCCTAGTCAGGGAATCAGGATTTATTGTTCCTGTTAGGAAAAATAACAGAAGCAGAGCATCTCTGATAGGAATTGCATTTCACTTGCGTTTGCATGTGACTTGCAATTTTGCTGCAGGACCGCACAGTGGCTCATTGGTTAGCGCTACTGCCTGACAGCGCCAGACACCTACTTTGACACCAACTGGGTACACTGTAGGTAAGGTGACTAATTCAGGAGCGAATGGAGAGACATAAGCTAGGCAATTGTTTTGGGAGGACTATTCCCTGTAGGGTCGGTGTGGATTTGTTGCATTAAGTGGCCTTTTTCTGAACTTGTGCAGCACAGAAACAGACCATTCGGTCCAACCCGTCCATGCCGACCAGATATCCCAAAGCAATCTTGTCCCACCTGCCAGCACCTGGCCCATACCCCTCCAAATCCTTCCTATTCATTTACCATTCAATTGCCTGTTAAATGCTGCAATTGCACCAGCTTCCACCACTTCCTCTGGCTGCTCTCTCCATGCACTACCGCACTCTGTGTGAAATGGTTGCCCCTTAGGCCTCTTTTATATCCTACTTCTCGCATCCTCAACCTATGCTCACTAGTTCTGGACTACCCCACCTCAGGGAAAAGACTTTGCCTGTTTACCAACTCATAATTTTCAGAGAAGGGAGAAACGTGAGAAATAACAGTCACTTCCGGTGAGGGATTGATCCATGATGCGACAACCAACCGAGTCACCTGTGACTGAAATAGCTCCATCCTCCCTACACTGGTAATGGCATTATACACCATTAGAGTGGGTTTGCCTGTGTTGAAATGGACACAGCATTCTTTATGAAGACGGACTTTACTGGGATATAAAGACCTGGCAAAACACATGGAGGGATATGCCTGGAACAGAAGACGTCAGGAAGAATGAACAGCGTTTACTTGGAAATAAAAACATTGCAAAGGAATCCACTGAGATCCTGGGGGAGAAAGCCATTAGAAAAGACAAGGCGGGGTTTCATGGGGAGGTGGAGCAGACAAATAGATCGCGTGGCCTGAAACCAGGAAAAAGTGATTTGTGTCCATACGGAAATTTTCCAGATGATGTGAATTTGGTGAGAGTAAACAGGAAGAAAATTTCCTCATACAGATGGCTCTAAAACTGGAGTTTAAAACTTCGAAACCAGTGATGAATGATAAAGAAAGGTTTGGAGCATGGCTTGTTTTTTTTTCATTGTAATGTTTTTGAAATTGGGACTGAGTTCTTTTTTTCAGAGAAAAGTAATTTCAGGCGCGTACAGACACACAAGGAATGAATTTAATGGGGACAGAGGGTCTGCTCTGCAGGGATGGGGTTGTGTTAAGTACACACTCTCTAATTGGTTAACGTTAATTGGAAAGTAATTGTATAACACATGCAACTGAATACGACTAAATGTGAAAATTATTATGAACGGTTTAGCAGCTCGATGTAAGTGAACTTCTATAAATTTTAAAAGAACTGAGCTATTTGTTTTAGCTCAGCATTAAAGGGAAGCTGCTTAGCTCAATCTGCTGCATAACTGTTTTATGATACAAAGTGTTCCCAATATTGTGGGATTAATTCTCGCAACCTCTCATTTTACCATTACGATCCTGATATCCCCACTCACCTAACCTATTCGATGATGGCGAGAATCAAAGGGATATTATGCCACAGTGAGGTGGAACTGACCTGCTGAGAAACACACAATTTTTTCCATCTGTTGCTTTGGAAATTTGGTTGCAATCACAGAGGAGGTATTGAGTGAATTTGCTGCTCACTTATCTCACCCGAAAATATCCCGTGACAAGACTCGAAACATATTCCTGTTTGAATTCTCTAAGCTTCACAGTAGTAATTTAAAAATAATATATATCATTTCGATTCGAATTTTTCCAACAACATTGAAAATATCCAAAGAGATAAATATCATTCTTTTTGTCTTGTTTTAATAATCTGTATGAGTTTAAAGCAATTGCAATAACATGAAACGATATAAGCGTCCTTTTCACAATTTAACACAGTGTATGATGAGCGGTTTGGGAAATCGAATCCGTCTCAAACATCATCCCTGTATCTCTATTAAGAGTTGGATATTCTCCTCGGGAATATTTCTGTGTGGTCGTATGTAACGGAGGCATTTTCCAAGGGCAGGCCACTCCACAAAATCAGAAGTTAGATCTTTAGAGTGAATGCTGCTTTTTCAACGTTCTATTGCAATGTGTGTGTGTGTGTGTGTGTGTGTGTGTGTGTGTGTGTGTGTGTGTGTGTGTGTGTGTGTGTGTGTGTGTGTGTGTGTGTGTGTGTGTGTCGGTGTGCAAGAATTCAGAACGTTGGGAATTGATGGTCAGCCAAATGAATGTTCTTCCTGTAGAATGTGGGAGGCAAGAGTCACTAGTAATGTCCCAAGTATCTGTATCTGTGGGAAGTGCATCCAACTCTAGTCTCTTGGTAAGTGTTTATGGAAACTGGAGCTGGACGTTGGATTATTCGGGAGACTGAGGAGATAATTGAGAGGAGTTTTTGGCAGGCCGTAACACCTCAGGTATGCAATGAGGTTGTAAGCATAGCATACCGTTATTGATACTTTTGAGGGGGAATGACTTAGGAGGGGTAACACATGGGGTACAGGTCTCTCGCACAGAGTTTGTTCCTATTGCTCTAAAGAGATTGGGGGACAGGAAGAGAGCATTATTTTTGGGGACATCATCGTGAGAGAAACAGATTGCAAATTCAGTGGGTGGGGACACACTTATGACTGGTATGTTGCCTACCAGCTCTCAGGGCTTATAATGTCTCACATCGTGTTTGTGCGATTCTTAAGTCATGGTCCACATATGAAACAACAACATTGGTAAGAAATGGTGAAATTCCTATAAGGCTGAAATTCAGTGGGCCAGAGTGACATCTTCGATCTAGATCAAACAGATTTGTTCTCTCTGATTTGTTACCCATGACACGTCGTGCAGAGATGAAGAATAGGTAGAGAGCTTTTGAAAATAAAGCTACCGGGATGATACAGAGGGGCAGGATTTGGATACCTGGACAATTGTGTCTTATTCTGAAGTAGGTGGTACCTCAACAAAATAGGATAGTTTTCACCTGAACCACAGGAGAACCAATATTCAGGGGGTGGTGAGGGGAGGGGGGATAATTTGCTAATGCTCTTCCAGAGGGTTTACGTGAACTCAGCAGCACAATGGGGACATGAATTGCAGGTCAGCTTTACAGGAGGTTTTGAGTAGTGAGGACATAACTAGGTTTGCAAGAGGGTATTGGCAAGGATGAAGATGGTTCCAAGTGTGTTTACTTCATCGCCAGGAGCATCTGGAATAAGGTAGATGAACTTAGAACATGGGTTTTTAACTGGGAGTTCGACGTTGTGCCCATTTCAGAGACATGAATGGCAGTGAATGGACTGGGAGTTCCTAGTGCTGCAGTTTCGATTTTTCAGTAAGAACAAGAAAGGTGGCTAAGGAGGGCGAGGTGTGGCATGATTAGCCAAGGACAGCATTACGGGAGCGAAAAGAATATTTGACGTTCACTCTACGGAGTCTACTGTGCTAGAAAGGTCTGATATTAGACTCAGGAAAGGAGAGGTCACTGTAAATGGAGTTTTCAATAGCCCACTGAAGCATTCCAGAGATGTAGAGGAAAAGATTGCAAAGCTGATTCTGAATAGGAGCGAAAATAACAGGTAGTTGTTATGGGGAATTTTAACTTTACCAATAATGATTGGAAAGTTTATAGTTTGAGTAAATCTGATCGGTAAGTTTTTGTCCAATGTGTGCAGGAGGATTTCCTGACATAGCATATAGTCAGGCCAACAAGAAGCAAAGCCACATTGGAATTGGTACAGGGTAATGTACCAATCTGTTCGATGTGGAGGGAAGTGAGCACTTTGGTGATCGGAATAGGTGGGACCTATTCATCTGTGTCACAATTGAAAAAAGGCAATGCTGTCGAGGAGAATATTGTGATACAACCTATTAGAATACGCGAAATTAATGTTCGTAAGGAGTTTGTGTTGGCAATTCTTGAAAGTGTGAAAAAAGATCTGTCCGTTGGGCTTGATGGGATGTATCCTAGGATTCTCTGGGAATCATGGGTGGAGACATTTAACTATAACTTTAACTATAACTGTGAGAAGACTCAAAATTAGTAAATATTGACCCCTTCTCCAAGAAGAGGAGGAGAACTTTGATAATTGAAGAACATTGAGCCTCAGTTTCCTTGCAGATAAAGTGTTGGAAAAAGTTATGAGAGATGGGATTTATGATCATCTAATAAGGAAAAAGTTGATTCGGGATAGTCAATTCGATTTTGTGAAGAGTAGTTTGTGCTTCACGAACCTGATTGAGCTCTTTGAGAATTTGAGCTATTAGGTCGATGAGGGTGAAGCGACTAAAATGGTGGATATAGTTTTCACTTAGGCATTGGTAATATTCCCCACGGTAGGCTACTGCATAAAATACATAGGCGTATGATTGAAGGTTTTTTTTTAATGGTTTGGATCAGAAACTGGCTAGCTGAAAGAAGACAGAATGGGTAGTTGATGGGAATTATTTGTTCTGGATTTCAGAAACTAGTGGTTTCGCAGAAGGTTTTTTTTTCCGGTCCAATGCTGTTTGTCATTTTTATAAATAACCTGGATTAAGGCGTGGAATGATGGGTCAGTAAATTTCCCGATGACACGAAACTCAATGGAGTTCTCAACAGTGCCAAAAGTTACTGCAGGTTGCAGTGGGACATGAAAAACCTGCAGAGCTGAGCTCAGTGGGGTCAAATAGAAATTAATGTTGGAAAATGTGAGGTCATTCACTTTGGAAGCAGCAATAAGAAGAAAGTGTTCTGGGCTCAAAGTAATGTTCTTGGAAGTTAAGCTGAGCAGAGAGACCTCGGCGCTACTGTGCAAAAAACGCTGCAAGTTACCACCCGTGTTGACAAGTTTGTTTGGAAGGAGCACGGAATGATTGATTTATTGGGAGAGAGGTTGAGTTTCAGAGCCATGAGGTCATGTTGCACTCCAAAATTCTCTGGTGGCCACATTGTGGAATTGCATACAGTTCTGATCGCCACATCATCGGACGGATGTGCAATCATTGGCAAGGGTGCAGAGGAGATTAACTGCGGTTCTGACTTTTTTGGAGGGCAAGTTTTACGAGGAGAGACTGGGGGAACTCGGGCTGTTTATGACAGAGAGAAGAAGTTTGAGAGATGATTTAATAGAGACATACAAGATGATCAGATGCTTGCTTAAGGTGGACAGTGAAGGACATGTTTTTTACAAATGGTGATGGTTGGCACAAGGGCACACAGCTTTAAATTGCGGCTGATAGATGCCGAGGCATGTTCTATTCTCAGTGAGTGGAAAAGGTGCAGAACGCCTAGGATTCAACAGTCGAAGATGCACTAACTTTTAAGTCTTTTCAATGATCGGGGATAATCTTTTGAGCCATAATTATAAAATGTCGTTCGGTTTGACATTTGATTAGGATCGCTTTGGGTGTAACATCAAGGGCCAAAGAGCCTTTATTGTACAGTAATATTCGGTCCTCGAGCTGTTCTCAGCCTGATGTTGCAATCATCCTGGCCAATATCAGTGAAATCAGCGCCTGGCGTGGATCAATCTCTCAACTTCGGCAGCTCAGACACCTCCAGTCTGCTATAGAAGCACGGAAACCTGATCAATTTCCCCAATGGAGCTGATGTCAGAGGACGTTCAATGGCTCCTGTTCTTGCCACTGAGGCCAGAAATTCAATTACTCAATTTTTTGCTGTGGATATGAATTGAAACACACATCAGAGGTGATTGTACTGATTATTGATCATCCATTATGATACATCAGGTTCAGGAAAAGGACAGAGAAAAACGTGGTGAAAAAGATGTTATTGAATATAATTCTAGATTAGTGGTGCTGGAAGAGCACAGCAGTTCAGGCAGCATCCGGGGAGCAGCGAAATCGACGTTTTGGGGCAAAAGCGCTTCATCAGGAATAAAGGCAGAAAGCCTGAAGCGTGGAGAGATAAGCTAGAGGATGGCGGGGGCGGGGTGGGAGGGGGGGAGAAAATGGCATAGAGTACAATAGGTGAATGGGGGAGGGGTTACTGAATATAAGTTTACCGTGGCTTCCTGCGTTGATCACGGGCAATTTTTGGTCACTACTGTACTGGGATTTTCCTTCCATCAGTTTCACTTCGTCACAGAATTCGAATCACTGACACTGCACCAAGTTCGTTTGGAAAGTTCATATGACACATTGACCAACATTGCACACAACTTCAATAATCTTCAGCTTTACGACATCCAAGAGGACGTGGCATGGTTTGTACAAATAGTATACAAAGCGCAATGCTATACAAGATCTAATTGAATTCCAGTTTAGATTAGATTACATTCCCTACAGTGTTGAAACAGGCCCTACGGCCCAACCCACCCAGACCCATTTCCCTTTGACAGATGCACCGAACACTACTGGAAATTTAACATGACCAATTGAAATGACCTGTATATCTTAGTATTGAGGGAGGAAACCGGAGTACCCAGAGCAAACCCACTCAGTCACGGGGAGAACATGCAAAATCCACACAGTCAGTTGCCCAAGACTGTGAGGCAGCAATGCTAATCAATGAACCACTATGCCACCACAGTGCAAAGTAGCAAGAATCCAGAGTAATATTCAAAATGTCAGATATTCATATCCATTACCTTGATCAGAATTCCAGCCTTGCAAGGGCGAGTCTACCCCTGAATCCCCAGAATCCACGTGGACGCCTGTTCCATTGGTCCACCTGGAAGCCTCTGTTCAGCCTGACAGAGCAATCAGAAATCTCCACTTTCTGATCTGAAGCTGCGACAGGATTTGTCTAATCCAGTTGAGAGGGCAGCGAGGTACAAGTGAGACCTTAATATTTCTTGATGTAGATTCACATTGCCTTCATTATGTTAGTGTTTAAAGACCTGGGCCAGAAACAGCCCAGTCAGGACGGAACATGAGAAGGCCATTCTTCACACCGCTCCTGCCCCGCCCCGCCATTCGATATCATCATGGCTGAGCCAGTATGTTAATGTTTTTTTTACAGCCTTTCAACATCATCGTGTTTCCTACTGGCTAACAGATATAATAATCGAGCTCTATCTTCAATAGACATCGAAATTGTTCATTTGTGCGAATAAAGAAGGTCCGTTTCAAGGCATTTGGGTTCCTGCTCCAATATTGCAGGTTTTGCAATGGAGCAGCCGAGTCTGGTCTGATCACATATCAAACTAAGAACTAAACCACGATTCTGCTGAGACGCAAATCGATGATCTTGGAATGTCAACTTCAGCAATCACGAGGAAATCCAAAGGGCTTTCTCTTGCGCCACAGAGCCGCGCAAGCAGGCATTTTTAAGCACACAGGGTTGCCTTTGCCTCGGGACTCCCATCTCACGTAGGTCTGCCTTCGTCACACTTTCCAGTACCAGGTGCTTATCCAAGTGTGCTCTGGCTATTCAAGTGTTTGGCTACACACTGCTGAAATATTCTACTGACATGTAGCTATGCCACACTTTCAGATAGTGAAGTCCAGACAAATACCACTGTCTGTTTGAAATTATTTATTCTAAATTTCCGCTTAATCTCTTGTCTCTTGCTTTTAATCTGTGCTACTGCGTATTATTACTTCCCAAAACATGCTCATTTCTGTCACACATATCTCTCTTCTTCATAATATGTGCACGTTAATCAGTTTCTCACACAGCCTTCTCTGCACTTGGATAAACAGCCCCAGGCTGGCTCGTCTACCTTTGCAGTGGAAATGTTCCAGCCCTTTGTCATTCTTATCATCTCCTCAGAACATCTTCTCCTGGAATCAGACGCTTCCTGCAACCTTCAATGGAAAAAACGTTCTCTGAAGAAAAGACAAAATGTCTCAACAAAACTCAACAGCTCTTTTACATCTATGGAGAGAAAGGAGAGTTAATGTTTCGAGTCCAATGATCCGTTTTTGAAACTAATGGGATATGCGGGTGCGAAAATAATGTGAAAGAAGGCGGACGGGTCTGAAATGATTGAAATCGATGCTGGGTCCTGAAGACTGCACAGTCTGTCAGTAGAAAATGAGGCGCCGTTCTTCCAGCTTGTGCTGTGCCTTGAAGGAGCACAGCAGCAGACCAGAGTCTGAAATAGTGCCTTGGGAACACAGTGTAATATTGAAGTCACAGGAGAGTGGAAGATCAAGATAACTTTTGTTGATTCTATACAGAACGTCGGTGATCTCAGCTTTGTCACTGACTCTGTTTTTCTCTCCCCATTGTGCAGTGATAAAATTCAGAGGAGGAAATACAGTTGCCTGGATTGAAAGTAGTGCTGACCAATCACTAAAAACAGTGTCTGGAAAGTCACACAGTGAGGAGAGGTATGGTAACCCAGCAGGTCCTCTGGCTTAAACATTAGAACGTTACAGTGCAGTTAGCCCTTCGGTCCTCGATCTTGCACTGACCTGTGAAAAAAATGTGATGCCTATCTAACCTTCCTCGTTACATTATTATCCATATATATGTCCAATTCACATTCAGTGAGTCTACGGCTGTTGCAGGCAGGCTGATCCACGCCGGTACTACTCTCTGTGTGAAGAAATTAGCACAGTTATCTGTCCTAAATCAATCGGCATTCAATTTAATGCTGTAGCTCCTCGTGTTGGCCTTCGCCATCTGAGGAAAGAGGCTCTCACTCTTCACTCTATTTGACCTTCTGATAATCATATAAATTATGATTAAGTCACCAGTCAACCTTCTTCTCTCCAACGAAAACAACCTCAGTCTCCTCAGACTTTGCTCATAAGACTTTCGATTCACACCTGTCACCATCCTAGTAAACCTCCTTTTAACCCTTTCCAGAGATTTCACATTTTTCCAAAATTCAGTGACCAGAGCTGCATGCAATACTTGATGGTACCCTACCAGGTGGTAAAGCTGCAACTTCTGTAATTTCATGGAATGGTGTTGTCTGGGCAATTGTTGGGATGCAAGGAATACTGGTCCAGAGGGTCGCGACAGAAAATATCCTGCATTTTGCTGGCAAGTTGTGGAGTTCAGTGGAATAGAATATTGGTGAAAGTGGAAAAGAATGTATACCTTCCACCGCATCCTGTCACCAGTGAGCATATCCAAGTCACATTCAGACATTCAGACATATTTCCTCATCTTTAAAAGGTATGCACACTTTCAGTTCGCCATGCGAAAGTTTTGTAAATTAATTCAGTACTGACAGGATTACCGTTTAAAGCTGTGTGACAGATGTTGCAAACGGTCATACCAGACAAAATGAGGTACCACGTGAAAAAAATATGTGTTTCATTCAGGAAAGATAAAATAGAATTGTTCATAGAGAATTGCTCATAGAAAACTGTGGTGAACTGTCTGCAAATTTTTTTAGATGGGGGAAGAAGACGTCCGCATGAGCACCACTCTCATGCTGACTCTGATCTCCAGGATCTGCAGCCCTCACTTTCACCTGCGGGAAAGGGAACAGAGTCATCATTAACAATTGTGTTTTGACCTGGAAGAATTTTTCAAGCGAAGTTTGATTGAGCGTTGGGATGTGGAAATTCTGGATAGATTTGTTGAGCCCAACAGCATTCTATGATTGATCAGAGCCCCCAACGCGCCCATGAGTTTCTCTGATTCGTTGGAGCACCAATACCTACAGCTTGGTCATGTAGAATTGCCTCTTCTACGCTGATGGGCATTATACATCATCAGTTCGGATGCGTCCTGCAGCAAGCACAGGGTTAACATGATTGGAGAGCATGCTTGCGGCGAGTGATCATTGGAACGAAATGTTGTCGTCTTCAATCGTTAGTTGGTGAGTGAGGGCGAAAGGGGAGGGAAGCACCAGGTGCTAGATGCCAGTTAGAGGTTTCATCTTTGGTCATTATATGACTCTGGACCCAAACACAGTGGCTCTGGGCTCGCCAATGAAGCCAAAGATAGCCTGAGTCTCCTTCCCAGAAACAGACCCCAGTCAGCCGCCGCTATTCCTGGTTCAGTTTTATCTTGTTTTAATTTATCAGGTCACTGTTGGTTTATCTACCTGTAGTGTGAACAGAGATGAAAATAAATGATATTGTTTGAAATCATTGTTGTTGTCCAGGAGGATGTGGTGTTGTTGGGAGACTTTTGTCTCTATCAGTGATTTGGATTGATGGGAAAGTGTACCCCATGAACACCTCCGTCCTTTACCTTGCTGTAAATGTTTCAGATACGAAAATAATGGATATCCGTGTCCTTTTTTGGAACAAAAACCTGCTTTGAAAAGTGGTGAAGATTGGACTGAAGCAGTGATAGTGATTATCTTTGTTGCTTGTTCAATTCGTGCACATCACTGCTATTAATCATGTCGTGCTAACATCACGGCTCTTATACAGCTAGCGATGCGTCGGGCCAGTGGCGCAATGGATAACGCGCCTGACTACGGATCAGGAGACTGTAGGTTCGCGTCCTACCTGGCTTGAGGGAAATGCTGGCATTTATTACGCATTTGAAAATTGATTTCTCTTCAGCCGAAATAAGGTGTAAGCTTTTAATCTGGAGGAATAAGAATGCCTTCATTAAATGCCCACGAGAACCTGAGGGTAAATGTTCCAGCGTCATCACAGGAGGGAAACCGAATAGTCGCACACGTTGGTCATGGGTACCTTTCCATTTCGCAAAGCCACGGATCGCATCACTGTTGCTCGCGGGAATGGCCGGCTTTGAGCATTTTTTTGAAACTCCTTGGCCCATGCATTCAGAGAAGAATGGAAAGTTGAATGTCCAACTAATCTTTATAAAGAGTGAGTTCCAGAGTCTACCACCTGCAGATTGATAAAGTTTTCCGACAAATCTATTCAAATCTTTCTGCATCTTGTCTGAAATCAACAAACCCTGGTAATCGATCAAGAGCAACTGTTTCCTTCAATCTGTAATTCCATGCCCCTCATTATTTCCTACACGTCAATCATGTCTCCTCACAATCAGCTCTGCTCTCAGAAAAATAACTCCCGTTTTGCCTAGGCCAGACCACTCAAAACATTCTTATGCAGGAAATTCAGAGTGTAACGTCGCTGTTTGTTTTGGTGAGTGTGTAGTAAGATTTACTTAGAATACTTAACTAGGTTGAGAAAATTATTTACAAAACTAAGGAATGAAACACAATGAACAGAATATAAAATACCCACAGATCTTAGCAATCTAAAGTAGACTTACTTATGCTTTTCAAAAAAATACACAACAGTCCTGATAATTAAACCCCATAAACACACAATACAAATGAAACTGGTTTACAGGTCGATATTAGAGGGGCAGAAGATGAGAGACATTCACATCACTGGCACATTGAAAACCTTCGTGTAATTAGGTGTGGCTGATACTTTGGCAATGGTAAACAAAATATTTAGGCTGTCAAATAAATTTTGAAATTCTTGTGTTCGCTGAGGTTTCTTGCCTGTTTTTAGCAATTCGGTGAGTTGAGCAGTCCCACTTCTAACAGTCAGCACAAACTTTCAGAAAAAGTCACTCAATCCGGTAAACCGTTGTACTGCTGTTTTCGTCAACAATGTATAAAAATACCCCGTAGCTTCCGTTTTCACATCCCGTGGGGCTATTTGTCCGTGTTCAACGACATAGCCCAGGAAGGTGACTTTGGCTTTGGCAGATATACTTTCAGTTAGGTTTACAAATCAGTTTGACTTCCGTATTCGATCAAACAAGCCCGAGAAATTCTGTAAATATTCAATCCATGAGAGACTGAATGTCCCAGACACGCCACACACCAAACTGTTGTGTATCCAGCAATTACCTTGTCCGTTAACCTCAGAAATACCAGTGAATCTTTTTTGCACAAACGGCATTACTTTAAATTTCTGCAGTCCAGTTGGCGTTACAAAATTGCCTTTGATCTTTCCGACAAAGTTTACTGTCAGTAACCTTTGAGGAAGTCCAACTTGGAAATGTAAGTTGCCCTTCCAATCTCTTCCACGTAGTCCTCCAACTACAGATGAGTAGATGCACCAATCTTTCTAACAACATTGACTTTGTGATAGTCCACACATAACTTTTGGGTCTTACCTGACTTTGTCACCATGATGATGGGTGAACTCCATTCATTGAAACTCACTTTGGTTATGCCATCTTGGAACATCCGTGACATCTCCTTATAAACTTGCACCAACTTTATAGGTTTATGCCTGCAAGGATGTTACAAAATCAGAACAGCAACTCCTATATTTACATCATCTACAAATAAGTTATTAATTCCCAGTTTATTTCAGCATGCAAGAGTAATAACTCTTACGATTTTCTTCTGGAAGAGAACTGAATAACTTTACCAATATTAGACAACTTTTGCATTGTCCAATTTTATAGCAGGAACGTCCAATGCAGAATTCGCTAAAATTGGTTCTTCCCAGTGAGTTGTATTCAATAACACATTCTCCCCTTGCGTTCGTTCTCTGCCAAAATAACATTAGCGCATATTCCCATCACACATTCTGTGAGATTCCTCCATGCCAGGATTTCCTATCAAGTAGCTAACCTCACTCGATTTCCTTTTAATTTGATAAGGTCTTCGAAACCTTGCTTTAAAGTTTCACCAATTAATGAAATTTAAATAAATACATTGTTCCCAGTGGCAAAATTCTGATTTTTTTTGTTTCTCATGCACTTCCTGCTTCACCATTTGCTGCGATAATTTTAAGTGCTGTCTCGACAACTCTCCAACATTATTTAGTCCAATTCTAAAATTTGATACATCGTCCAAATGCGTGGTCTCTGTAACCTGACTTATTAATATTTCCTTATTAAATTTTAATGGTCCTCTTTCTTTATGCCCCAAATTGGTCTCAGATGATCTTAGTTTTGTGGATTCTTTCGATATATCTCAGATCGCAAACAGCACTGACGCAACTCCCTTATGGAAATAATCTGGCTACTCCGAACCATAAAACCTCAACATAGTCTTTAATAATTGACGTCGCCTTTCCAGTGCAACATGTGATTCTGAATGGTACACAGTGGATTTGATTCGTTTTAATCCGAAGCTATCTATATACTCCCTGGAAAGTTGGATGTGAAGTTGGACCCTTGATCTAATTGTATCTCTGATAGTAGTTTATATTTTGTTTTTTTTTAAATCGTAATTTTTCCTCAATCCTTTTAGCTGTCATCTTGCAGAATTGAACAGCATTTGGAAATCTCGTCAATACGTCCATTTATGTTAATTAATTCTTATTCCCATCTTTTGTTGAATGGAGGGAACCTACACAATGCATCAAGACAATTAAGACATATTCCTTGAACGCTGCAGCAGGTATTAAAGGTGCAGGCTTTATTTTTTCCCATGGTTTGAAATGTATGACACGTCAGGCAAAATTCAATTACATTCATCTGCAATCCAGGCCAGTAAAAATGTCTTTGTATTTTAGCCTCCGTTTTCCTCACGCCGAAGTGACATCCAATTTTTTGGCACATGTGGCACTCGCAGCACCACTTTTCTGTACCCTACTAGAAAAAAAACCATCCTGCTCATTTCTCACATACTTGAATATATGTTGGTCTCCATTTCCTCCTTAACATATCATTTGCTAAGTAATATCACACAGGGATGCATTCACTCTCCTTCCGAATATATGTCTTCTGATCCAAGTGTTTTAATTTTTCATCTTTCTGCTGTAACTCAGCAGCATAGCTGAGCTGAATATGCTTGCATTTTTAACGTTTGTCCCCTGCTGTGTCCAACTTACTTGATATTAAAAACATTGTAATCTTGATGCATTGTGTAGATTCCCTACATTCAATAAAAGATGGGAATAAGTACTAATTAACATAAATGGATGCAATCATTTTTCAGCTTCCTAATCCGTGCCTTTTGATTTCTCCTGCTTTCGATTGTGACTCTGTGATCGCGTAAAGACACAATCTGGGAAAATTCCTTGATCAACGTCCTGCATTGCTAGTCTTGCCTGCAGCTCGACTGGCTTTTCAACTGGAGTATGGAGCAGGCTAACCGGTGATTGAGCTATATCATTTGCAAGCACAAATTCTTTTCTTGGAGCTGAGAGTTTGTCCAGAACTCCCACTACAAACTCCCCACTCTTTTCTGCCGACTCTAGCCTCACTGTACATCACTGAGCAATGTTTCGTCCCACCATGAATTCCTGTACACATAGTTCTTCAGGAGTACATATTTCCCCATCCTTCTGCATCACAGACTGAGACGATCCTGTGTCCCTAAATACTGTTACCTGTCTATTTGCTACTCCTCGCCAAGGTAAATAACCTTTAACTTTGCAGGTATATTTTTCAAGCAGACATGGCACTTCCCCCTTACCAACCTCTGATCGGTTTGTGCACTCTGATGAAGCTTTCCAGCCTCCACTGTGCTTTCTATTACCAAGCCAACAAAACATCCAGGCTTGTTTTGTTTTCCTGCATTTGATTTTACAGTGCTTTCCATAGTTCTCCAATACTGATTTCATGTGGCCTACTTTATTGCAATGAAAACCTCAGATCTTGTTCCCTTCAAGGTTTTCCTATATATCCTGTGATAAGTTATCCTCATGATCTTAACAGAGATTTAACTTTCCCGTTCCACGTGGGGATTTCTCTTTGCCCAATTTCTATCCCTCAGGCGTAAAATGATTCTGGAAGCCCATCCTTGTTTTATGGATCAGTTCATTACAATCAGCCATTTCAGCTGCTCTTTGTCGTTTTAAAAATATGCTCTTCCAGTGCAATCTTATCTTCAGCATTTATCTCCAGCGTTTTAATGTGAATTCCTTTAGTAATTGCCAATTTCTGAAGTTCAATCTCTGTCTCCCTTTCTCTCTGCTCTTCAGCTCTCTCTTCTTCGAATCGTGCCTGAAACTGTTTGAAATCTGGTCTCTTTTCCTTATCTCTCGCGTCTAACTCAAGCTGCTTCATATTCAATTAACATTTAAACATCTCTGCAAATTCTCATGAATTTTCCAGCTGGGTGAAATGCTGAGCTACTGCGTGGAGTGACCTCTCCTTTTCTCACAGAAAGAGGCAAATACAACCCCAGCATTTTTGCTTATTCCAGAAGCCTGGCCTGAATCAGTTTTTTGTAAAAGTGCCAACTTTTCATCGTAAATAGTCAAACAACCCTTTGTACCTAAATGAGACATGCTTTCCCAAGAACTGTCCACGACAATCCAAATCAACAACCGAAATGAAGACGCAGGCACATATCGGTTGCTCTTTTAATCCATCAACTATCTTCCAATTTGTTATGAGCTAGGCTAAATCATTCAAAATGTTATTAAGCAGACAACCCAGATCGTAACATTATATTCTTTTTCGTTAAGTGTACAGTGATAATTACCCAATTAGCTAATTATAAAAATTCACAAAATCACGGATAGAAAAATAAAAAAAATATAGAATACCCACAGAACTTAGTCCTTCCAAAATAGACTGAATTGTGTCGTTCTGAAAGTACACAACATTCCGAAAAAAAAGCACCTTAAACACAGTGAAAATGAAACAGAATCTTACGGTTAAAAATTAGAACGGCAGAAGGAGAGAAGTTATTAATTAGTGCACCACTGCTGCTGAAGGATCTAAAAACTGGAATTCAGCATTCCAGATTGACCACTCTTTTACGATTATACAGTTCATTTCTAAAACATAGAGTCATTGGCCACAAGCCTCAGCTGTTGATGGAGAAAAAAAAAGGCCTCACAGTGAAGAATTACATCACTATAACACTTCATCTGATTCAGAGCCTGAACTGATTTACAATGCCTTTGATAAAAAACAACGTCAAGACACATAATCCTTGAGGAAAAGTACAGCTCGTTGTTTTTTTTTAAAAGAGAGCATCTTTGTGACAGCGCAGTCTGTCCAAACCATCTTCATAGCTGAAATTCTACGAACAGACAATGTCCTGGAAAATCTGGTCTGCACAGTTTCCAGTGCTATCACATCCCTGCCATAATGATAATTGCAGAAAGACACTCAATACTCCATCTAGAACCGATTGAGCAAATGAAATTAACAACTTAGAAATCCACAGAAACTGCACTTTTTCAATGATGTGACTTTTGCACAAAACTGCGCCGTGGAGAAAGTGAGAACTGCAGGTGCCAGAACTCAGAGTCGACAGTGTGGCTATGGAAAACACAGTTGCTCAGACAGCATGCGAGGAGCGGGAGAATTGCAGTTTCGGACATAAACACCTCATCAAGAATGAGGTTTGTGGCCGTGGGGACGGAGAGATAAATGGGTGGTTTGGGAATTTGGGGGCGTGATAGCTGAGAAAGTGATGAGCAGATAAAGGTGGAAAATAAGATGCGAGTTCTGACAGGAGGTGGAGCGGGTAGGTTGTAAATGTGATGTGCAGGACATAAGGGCAATGCTGAGTTGGAGTCATGAAACTAGAATAATGTGAGCGAAGGGTGATTGAGGAAACTGGTGATCCCATGTGGCATCAAGGTCCCAAGTGGAAGATGAGGCCTTCTTTTTTCAGGCGTCAGGTGTTTAGAGAATGTCAACGAGGGAGGCGCAGGACCTGCATGTGCTTGGCAGATTGGGAGGTAGAGAATGATTTGCATCAGTGATGAGCTTCCAACTGCATATCCAAACTATCATTACGAACATGTTGTTACATCTCAAGAACAGTATCTGACACTACCCCCATCGAAGTAGAAGGCGAGGATTGCAGATGCGAGAGATTGTAGTCAGGAAGGATAGCGCTAGAAAGCACAGTGGTTAGGCAACATCTGAGGACCAGGAATGTCAATGCTTCGAACATAACTAGCGAAGAACTTATGCTCGAAAAACGATTTTCCTACTCCATGGATGCTGCCTTACTAGGGGTACTTTTCAAGATCCACGCTTTTAACTCGACACCACCACCACTCAACTGCTTTAGAAATTTAAGATGCACCTGTTGCCACTCATTTGTTTCTTCTGCCGCATGCGAGGAAAACTGCAACATTCTTTTCCCCATAAATATCAGGTCATTCAGATCACTAAAGAACAGAAAACTGCAGAGGCTGATTAACTGAGGGAAAAAAAATTGTAGAATTCTGCATTCTCTCAGTGCAACTGAATATTTGAATATAAAGTTGGTAAAGGAAAAGAGAAATCTGCAGTTTGATAACTGCTACATTCTGTTACTCAAAGGAAAAACGAGTTTCATGAACCGGAATGTTTCGATCAGGTAATGCATGCTCACCCTGTCAGGTTCTAAGAGGAAAGGTGGAATAGATATTGGCTTCGCCATTGCTGAACAGATGAAAAATATTAATTTGACTTCCAAAACAGTTGATGCTCCTGCAGAAAAGTCAATGTGACTCATATCCCAGCACAGCCATTTCGGTGTGTATTTCAGAGTCCTGCAATATCACATTTAATTTAAAAGATCTTTATTGATTGTTCCTTATAAATACGGCATTCTCCATTTCAGAGTTCATTGGACAATATTTTACCCACTCACTTATTCAACGGTACATCACTCAATTTTAATACCCCTAATGTTCTATTCACGACTTATCTACCAAAATGCTTTCACGAAGAAAATGCTTATTTTTAAAACCAAAGACTGAGCTTAACCAATGCCTGTTGGAAATCAACCATCATTCTGTCACTCTCTATCCGTTGTTTAGTGTGACTCAGTGCCTGTCACCTAAAACCTGTGCCCTCTAGTTTTGAACTTCAACATATTGCGCAAACGATTTAGGCCAGTTGTCGATCCATGCCCCTCATGATTTCATAAACGATGAGAACGTGACACACTGGCTGGAACATTCCAGCGAAAAAGCCCCTGCTGACCCCATCTCCATGCTTATCTGAAGCTCTCGGCTCCCCGCAACATCCCTGTAAATCATGTGTGCACAGTTTCAATTTTCACAAAATCCTTCCTGTAGAAGTTGACCATAATTGTAAACAGTATTCTAAATGTGATCTCACCAATGCTCCATATCGCCACAACATGACATTCCAAGTTGGATAATCGACTTTCTGACTAATAACGAAAAGCGTGCCAAGTGCTTTCTTCACCACATTGTCTCCTTGTGGCACCACTTTATCTGCTTTTATAACTTTTTCCTTGACTGATAAAGTTGTGATTGTCACTATGTTCTGCTGCCTTCACGGATATGTTGACCAACATGCAAAGTCTCTCTGTTCCCGTGGGTTTCCTCGTGTCCTGTCAATCATTGTGTAATCAGTTGATGTGTTACTTCCAATGTGCATCACCTCATGTTTTTTATGGTTAGTTTCAACGTCGCCTTTCTGAATGTGACATTTGATAAATCCATTTCTGTGCTCCTCCGTCCTAAAAGGATCTTCCTCACTATTAACCACTTTGCTAATATTCGTATCATCGACAACTCTGCTTATCATTTCCTCCTAACTTGTTCTACATTCTTTACACACATTCACAAACGACATGGGACCCAGCATTCATCCTTGTGTTACATCATTGAGTACCAGTTCCAGTCACAAGAAACAGACTTCTATCACCATCCTGTGTCTCTTACCACCACCAATTATGTTTGTATCCAACTGCCAGGGAACCTAAAATCCCTTTTCACTTGCATCCTCCTACCAATCTTCAGAGTGGTGTCGTGTTGAAGGCTATGTTGGAATCCACACAAATAACATCAACTTCACCACCCTCGTTCAAAATAAAACCTGATCACTTGCCAATAAATTGTATTTAATCCAATCTGTTAGGTATGACATTCTGTACCAAAACCGTGATGACTCTCCCTGATGAAACCTTGCCTGGTGAAGTGGCAGTTAACTCTTTCCTTCAAGGTTTGCACCAAAAGGTTCCCTTCAATTGATGTGAGACTCACTGCTGTGTGATTCTCTGGTTTATCTCTCCCAATCTTGCGTTAGTCCAGTCCACTACAAACCCAAAGATGAAAGTAAACCATTGCTCAGAACACCTGCAATTTCCTCCCTTGTCACAGAGAGGAACATAAGATACAAGTTTATCCTGAATTGGGAATATGCCCACTTCAATCTGGAAAACCGCGAACACTTCCTCAGTCCCTATGTCAAACTGCTTAAGAACCTTTCCATCCCTCCTCCTGCATTCTGCCCGTATATCTTGCCACAAGAGGACTGTTTGCTCACTGAACAAGTAAAGTGATTCAGTCAGTTATTCCATTTGCAGACACGACTGTACTGTAACTCTGGAGGATGATCATTCAGATATTTTAGCTTGAAAACGCTGTATTCAGCATTCGTGGTTATAAAATATTTTGCTTTGATAGCCACAGGCTATTACAGTGAGAAATGGTTTGAAATTTCTCCAACTGAAAAACATTTACTTAATTCCAACTCCTGTGCAGATTGCTATCTGTTCACATCTGATATGACGGACATGTTGCTCTCTTGTTGTTTATCATATCCAGAACAGAGCGGCGGCACAAATCCCAAACACATGATTTCTATTTTCATTGACCTACGAAGTCGATGCCAGTGGCAAACATTGTAATGGGATTCATCAACAAGAGAAACTTTCAGGATGAAAACAGTTCTGTCTTCTGCGCAGGGGGTCATTGCAGAAGCACAGTATCCAGCCTCCTCAGGGGAAAGACGAGAAGATGCTGAAAAGAGAAATCGAAGTTAACATTTTTGGTCCAGTGACCCCGTCCTTGGCACTGATGATTTCCAGGAAAACTTCGGTCGATATGCAGCAGATATGTGGGGGTGCAGTAATTAGGAGGAAACGAGATGTCGGGATAGAGTCGAAAGAGAGAGACGGGCAGTTGGGCATAGGAATTGATAATGATCTGTTTGGAGCATTAACAACTGCTCACAGAGACTGTTTATGACTAACCAAAGGTAGTGTGTGACTAGGCCTGGTGAGTGCGTCGGGGGCCAACACATGGGAAACTTCAGGCCTCTAAAATGACTGAAATTGATCTGGAGGGTCGTGGGGTCCTCAAGCAGAAAATGGTCTGCTGTTATTCAGCATGCACTAAGCTATGGTGCAACACTGCAGTAAGACTGAGATAAAGACGTTCGCTACGGAACATGGTTCTGTGCTAAAGGAGCAGTGAACTGAAAGCTCAGGGACACTTTTGGCGATAGAACTTGGCATTCTGCAAAACACTTCGTTTCCTAAGGTAGTGGCGACCACAATATGAGCTGTAGACTAGATTGTGCGAAGTGTAGGGAAAGTATTGCTTCACCTGGAAGGTGTATTTGAGCACTTGTATGCTAAGCATGGAGGTCAGAAATGGACAAGGGAGGAGAAGCAAGAAGCAAGGATACCGTGGAAGATATTATTGTAGATGTTTTTTAATCAATGAGTAAGAATTCGACCATAAAGATACTATACCTGAATGCTCGTACTTTTTGGAAGAAGGTTGGAGATATAACGGCATAAATCATCACAAATGAATACGATTTAATACACGTTGCAGAGACATGGAGACAGCATAGTCAAGACTGGGAGGTATATAATCACTGGTATGAGACAATTTGGAAGGACAGAAAGGATGGTAAGGAAGGTGGTGTAACTCAAACATTGAAGGACAACCTCAGACCGATGCAAACAGATGATTTAGTTTCTATGGAGAATGAGTTTGAATCAATTTGGGAGGAAATTAGAATTTCTAAGAAGAAAATGTCACTGTTTGTCTGAGTCTATCCGACTCCAAATTTTAAGATGACATTGGGGAGGGCAGTGAACAAAGACGTAAATAACAAATGAAAAATTGAATGGCAATTATCATGTGGGAATTTAATCAACATGTTGATCGGTCGAAGCAGCTCAGTCAGGGTAGCCTTGATGGGGATAGTGTTGAGTGTATCTGCGATCGATTCCTTAAATAATGTGTAATCGAACAGGCCAACAAGGGGAGAGGTTAAATTAGATTTAGTGCTGGGTAATGAACTCGACAAGATGTTAGATTTGGCAATAGGTGAGCACTTGGGTGATAGTTACCAAAATTCAGTTATGTTTATTTTAGATTTTCATAGGGATAGGTATACATCGGAGTGCAAGTGCTATTGCTGGGGGAAAGAAAATTGCAATGCGATTAGATAAGATTACGCATTCAGAGGTTGGCAAAGAAACGGCACGGAATGGGCAGAATGGAAATGTGGAGTTTATTCCAGGAGGATTTTCTGTGTGTCTTTGATAAGTATGTACCTGTCAGAGGGGGAGGAAATTGTCAAGCGCAGGAGTCAAGATTACTGAGGAAGTTGAATCTCTTGTTGAGAAGGCTTGTGTTCCCATGAGACGTGAATGCTCAGTTAAGGAGATTGAGAGTTACAAGTTAAATAGGAAAAACCTGAAGAGAGACTCAAGACGAGCCAGGAGGGGACAGAGAATTTGTTGACAGATAGATTCAGGGAAAATCCGAAAGCTTTCCATCGATATGTGAGGGCTAAATGAATGAATAGAATAAAATATGGCCAATGAAGGACAGTCGTGATAAGTAGTGCGTGGAGTCAGAAGCGATGGGGGAAGCGCGAAAGCAATGTCTTTAGTCAGGATTCGCACTGGGAAAACAAAATGTTGTCTAGGATAATACTGAGAAACTGGCTACCAGACGAAATAGGATTGAAGTTCCCAAAGACAAGGCGTCATAAGCTCTGAAAATGTGAACATATCTAAATTCCCCTGGGCCAGATCGTATTTATCCTAGGACTTTCTGGGAAGCTAAGAATCAGATTTATGATTCTTCCACTTTGATATTAATGTTGTTATTGTCCAAAGTTAGAGTACCAGAACACTACAGGATAGTAAAAATTGCTCTCTCATTCAAAAAAGGGAGTAAAGAAAACCCTGGAAATTATAGACCATTGACCCTTCCCTCGGTTGTGGGTAAAGTGTTGGAAAAGTTCCATGAGATAAGATTTGTAATCATCTCGATTGGCATAAATTTATGAGGGCAAGTCAAGCCGGTTTTGTGAATGGGTGGACGACACCTACAAACATTATCGAGCTCTGTGAATTGGTAATTGAACTGCAGGTCAATTTGCTCACTGAATTGGAAAGTTCATTTCCAGACGTTTCGTCACCCTACTCGGTAACAATTTCAGTGGGTCTCCAGGCGAAGCACTGTTCATGATTCCTGCTTTCTCTTGATATGTTTGGTTTTCTTTGGGGTGGTGATGTCATTTCCGATGGTGATGTCACATCCAGTTCTTTTTTTCTCAAGGGGTAGTTGATGGCGTTGAACTCGAAGTGTTTGTTGATGGAGTTCTGGTTGGAATGCCGTGCTTCGATTAAATCTCCTGCATGTAGGTGTTTGGCTTGTCCTCGGATAGATGTGTTGCCTCAGGCGAATGCAATGTTTATTCGAATGCAATATTTGTCAAGTTCTTGCATGACATTTTGGAAATGACATCAGTTTTTGCATATGGACAAATAGGCAGAAAACGAGCCACCAGGATACATGAACACCAACTAGCCACAATACGGCGTGACCCTCTCTCACTGGTATCTTTACACACAGATCAGGAAAGACACTACTTTGACTTGGACAACGCATCCATCCGAACACAAGTGAAACAGAGACACACACGATTATTCCGAGAAGCATGGAATTCCAACTAGAAATCCATCAAAATCACATCGATTTAGACTTCATCTACAACTCGCTGAAAAACAGAACAGGAAATTATATCACTACAGGAAATGACATCACCAACCCAAAGAACCGCAAGCATATAAATAGAAAGCAGAATTCATGAACAGTCCGTCACCCGTAGGCACACTGAATATATTAAGCAGGAGGGTAACGAAACGTCCGGAAATTAGCCTTCCAGCTCAGTGAGCAAATCTTCATCTGTGAAGCTAAAACTGAGCTACAACTCTTGTCAAAACTTGCCAGGTCACGAAACAGATGTATGAGGATAAAGCTGTTTATGTAATGCACGTTTGGGTTTCAGTTAGCCGTTTGATAAATTTCGCCACGGCAGGTGACTCACAAGATACTGAGGCATTGGAATGAGGGGGATGTCGTGCTTTGTATCAGAAATTAGCCAGCTGAAAGAAGACAGAGGGTGTTACTTGATGGGAAAACGTCATTCTGGAATTCTGTTGCTTGTGGTGTACTGCAACGATCTGTTTTGGGTTCACTGCTTTTTGTCATTTTTTTGTAAACGAGCTGGATGGGGACGGAGAAGGATGGGTTAGTAAATTTGCGGACGACACTACGTTCGGGAAAGTTGTACACAGTGCTGAAAGATATTGTAGATAACACAGTGACACAGGTATGCAGCAGAGTTGGGCTGAGAGTTGGCAAATGGAATTTAATGCAGAAAAGTGTGAGAAAGAACATGGCATTGAAAATATCACAGAATATAAAGATTGATAGCAGAAGTTTCTAGTAAAATATAAAATGAAAAAGAGAGGCAAAAGTAAACGTTGACCCTCTCGTGGATGAGAAGGGACATTTACTTATGGGATATGCGGAAATAGCAGTGACATTGATCAGGCATTTGCGTCGGTCTTCACAGTGGAGGATATTAATAACATGCCAGTAATTGACAAAGAGATGATGTTTGGTGACGACATGGGAACAGTCATTATAACAAAAGAGGTCGTGTTGGATTGTTGAAGCTAATATTGCAAAAGATGGTTACGTCTCCAGGACTTGATGGAATGCATCGCAGGGTACTAAAAGCAATGGTATGTGCTTGCGGTAATTTTGCAAAATTCGTTGGTCTCTGGGCAGTCCCAGCAGATTGGAAAACACAAATATGGCGTCACTGTTTAAAAAGTGAGGCAGACAAAATATGAGGAATTAGATCAGATTACTTAGAGTATCGAAGCAGGCCCTTTGTCCCAACAAGTCCACACTGACCGCCAAAGTGCAACCCACCCAGACCCATTCTCCAACATAATAGACTAGTTTGTTTAACATCTGTAGTGCATAAATTTCTTCAGTCTTTAATCGAGGAAAAAATAGAGGGGCTTCTCCGTAGAAATTTGACAGATGCAGTCTGGATTAATGAAGAACAGGTCGAATTCGAAAAGATGATCGCCAGTCATCAGATTTAAAGGGCAGAATTTGGAGAAATGAAATGAGAATTGGAATGTTTCACAATTACTGGTTTCACAAAATAGGGGTGCGGTTAATCTCTCTCGTGTCACGAATCCTGATGCATCCATTGCGTCGACTCTCTCAACTGCCAGATCTAAGGACTGAATATGTTGTCCCTGTATCTACCAAAAAGGTAACTGGTGTACCTTCCACATATAATACATTTTCCCTTGATAATAGAATTCGCTTCTTCTTATCAACACCTCAATATCAGGGACCTGAAACATTCGAGTTCCTTTCCAGATACGGAGTTGTTTTTTTCCCATTCCTTGACTGGTGATATGGTAGTTTACTGGCTTGTAAGTCTGCTATCAGTTCGGTTTAACTTTACATTTTTTTTCTTTCTAACTGCAATACTTGGCTGTGCAAAGTCAGGTTCTTACTTCTTTGTTTCCCTGTGCTTTTATTGGTTTCGAAATAAATGCTAATTTTCCATTACAATGGACATCACATTATTTTTACAGGTCGCTGCAACAGCGAGGGCCGAAGTGCCTGCACTGCATTGTAACGTTCTATGTAGTAAGCTACATTTCCTGCTGGTTTCTCATGTCTCTCCTCACTGTGGAAGCTTCCAGTCACATCTTCCAGAGATTTGTCTGCACTTCATTTAATAGAGGCAACTGTATTTCCTGCTCAGAATGTGATCTCTCTGCAATGGAGAGGAAAACAGAGTCGGTGACAAAATTGAGATCACTTACATTCTTTCCAGAATCAACAAAAACTATCCCGATCTTCCAGTCTCCTGTAACTTCAACATTACACTGTTTTCCCACCCTTCAGGCTCTTTGCCCGTATTCCTGATGAAGGACTGTTGCCCGAAACGTCGATTTTACTGCTCCTCGGATGCTGCCTGAACTACTGTACAATTCCAGCCCCACTCTAATCGTGACACTGTGTTCCCAGGCCACTATTCCGGTCTCTGGTTTGCTGCAGTGCTCCTTCAAGGAATAACACAAGCTGGAAGACCTGCAACTCATTTTCTACAGACAGACTATGCAAACTTTAGGTCCCAACATCGAGTTCAATCATTTTGGAACCCGTCCGCCCTCTTCCACATTCTTCACCCAACCTTCCATCCCGACAGTTCCGAAGACAGATCATTGGACTCGAAATGTTAACTTTCCTTTCTCATGAGATATGAACACGAGCTGCTGATTTTGTTCAGACCTTTTGGCTTTACTTCAGGGAACTTTGCTTGTTCGTTGTAATCGCCAGACTGCTGGAAGCTTCTGATTGCAGGATGAGATATTCAGAGGAGATGACAGGAATGGCAAGGGCTGGACCATTCCCATTGTGAAGGTAGACGAGTTGGGTTGGGGGATATTTATCGAAGAGCAGAGAAAGCTCTTTGAGTAACCGATTAACGTGCACATTTTATGAAGAGGATAGATATGTATGACAGGGATCAGCCTGTATTTGGAAGGAATAGAGTGACATAAATGAAATACAGGAGACGAGTTGTTTTGAGGAGAACTTGCAAGAATGCTTTCACCAGTCGAGTGTTGCTTATCTGGAAATCATTATCTGAGCATGTGGTAAAGCTACGTGTCATGAGAACGTTCCAGCAGACTGTAGCCGAACACTTGAAGAGCCAGAGCACACGTGGCTAAGGAACAGGTACTGGAAAGTGTGACCAGGACAGACAGACGCGAGATGGGTGTCCTGAACGCAATGGGTCAAAGACAAATTTGTGTGCTAAAAGGCAGCTGTCGGTGCGGCTCTGTGGCGCAATGGATAGCGCGTTGGACTTCTATGTCATCGCTCAGGTTGTAATTCAAAGGTTGTGGGTTCGAGTCCCATCAGAGTCGAATTTTGGTTTATGGTTTGGAAGGTAGTCAGAGCAGACTCGGCTGCTCATCTGCAAAACCAACAGTATTCGTGCAGAAAAAAACTGTCTCGAAACGGAACATTTTCCTCTCACAAGTTTAAATTTTCGATGTCTATTTATGATAGAGATCAATAAATATCTGTTAGTCAGTAGGCAACACGATGATGTGTATCGGATGGAAAAAGACACAAAATTGTTTTGTCAGCCATGATGATATTGAATCATGGAGCGGGACGAGATCGGTATTAACAATGGGCTCCTTTGCGTCTGTGCCATTTCTGGCCCAATTTTTAAACAATCATAATATGAATTAAACACCACGAAATATTTTGGTCTCACCTCCACATCCCTTCCCTTCCAGCTGGAACAGACAGCTCTTGTTTCAGCTTTAGATCAGACAGCGGAGGGATCTGACAAGTTCTCCTTCAGACTGAGTTTTGCTTCGCATGGGTTTCAAAGCGGACACATGGAGCAAGCAATTGCATGGATTCAGGGGATTCAGGGACAGATTTCCCCTTTGCTGGGCTGGAATTCTGGCCAAGGTAATGAACGTGAAGTTCTGACATTTTGAATCTTACTCTGGATTCTTGCGTCTTCAGCAATTAAATTGAAATTCACGTTGCCCTTGCATAACATTATTCAATCTTCACTGTTTATAAAAATCATGCCAAGTTCTCGTTGGTGCAGTATGCTGATATTGTTGTCGTTGTGTGCAGTATGGGTCGATGTGTCATATGAACATGCCAAAGGAAGTTGGTGAAATTTCAGTGAATTGAATTACCTGACGAAGTGAAGCCGATCGAAGGAAAACCCCAGTCCAGTGGCGACATAACATTTCTGGTGATCAACGCAGGACACCACAGTAAACGTACGCAGCATTCAATAAAGTCGATTTTCGCCACATTTTTCTATGCCACATTTTCACCACATTTCAGGGACATTATTGTGATCTCGAAGCTCTCACATTCTACAGGAAGAACATTGAAATGGCCGACTATCCATTACTAATGTCCTGAATTCACACACACACACACGCATATATGCGCATATTTATATATCCACACAGATATAAATGTATGTGCGCATGCATGTATATGCCTGTGCACATATATTTAAAATTGCAAAAGAACTTTGAGTAAAACAGCATTTATTCTAAAAGAAATATGATTTCTTGGAGTTGGGACTGTCCTTGGGAAATGCCTCAGTTACTTAAGAACAGCCATAAATACTCCCTGAGTGAATATCCAACACTCAATAGAGATACAGAGGTGATTTTTGCAAAAAATGACGTGTTTCATACCGCTGAGCCTGCGCTGTGTTAAATTCTGGAAAGGATGTTTAGCTCTTCTCACATTACTGATTTTGCTGCAAGCTCGCACAGGCCATTAAAGCAATCCACAAAATATTAGATTTATCTCATTGGACACTTTGACTGTTATCAGAAAAACTAGAATCGAAACGATAACGAAGTTTTTAAGTATTGCTGTGAAGATTACAGAATTGCAGTAGGAATATTTTTCGTGTCTTGTTAATGGATATTTTTGGGGGAGATGAGTGAGCGGTATACGGACTCACTCCCTTCTCTGTGATTGCAGCCAAATGTTCCAATGCAACACATGAAAGAATAAAGGTGCATTACATTGGCAGGTCAGTTCCCACTCACGATAGTATAGTTTCACTTTGATTATCGCCATCGTCTAAAGTATTAGCTGAGTTGGGAGATCATGATTCTGAGGGTATGCTGAGACATTGCGAGAATTAATCCCACACTGTTGGCTTCACTTTATATCATAAGCCAGTTATGCAGCAGACTAAGCTGACTGGCTTCCCTTTCATGCTCAGTTTTTTTTTACAATTTATAGAAGTTCACGTGGAACAAGCTGCTGAACATTTCCTCACAATCAGCACATTCAGTACTTGGTCGTACTCAGTTGCAGGTGTTATGAAGTTTCTTTCCAATTAACTTTAACCAATTACAGAGTGTGCACGTAACGCGTACCCATCATGGCCGCACAGACTCCCTGTCACGGTGAAATTCATTCCTTGCATGTCTGCACGCGTCTTCACAAATATATTAGGATCAGCTTCTTAATAATCTTTCCAGCAAAAAAGTAATCATTTTCGAATTCAAATGCTGTAGAACGAAAAGCATAACTTTCCAAACTTCTCTTTATCATTCATCGCTGGTTTTGAAGTTCTAAAGTCTTGATATAGATCCATCCGAATGAAGGAATTTCCCTCCTGTTTAATCTCACAAAATTCTCATCGCCTGGAAACCTTCCATACGGACACAACTCAGTTTTACCTGGTGTCACGCCACATGATCTCTTCGTTTTTTCCACCAACCCATGAAACCTCGCCTTGTCTTTTCAAATGGCATTACCCCTCACTACATCGATGGCTTCCTTTCCTTTTTTTGTTTCCAAGTAAACGCTGTCCATTCTTCCTGACGTCTTTTCATTCCAGTCATCGCCATCCATGTCTTTTATTATCTCTTTATATCCCTGTATAGTCCATGTTGGGAAAGGATGCTGGGTCCAATGCAACACATTAAAACCCGGTCTAATGCTGAAAACTGCCATTACCAATGTAGGGAAAATAGGAGCTAGTTCAGGCAAAAGGGAATCCGTTGGTTGTCGCGTAATGGATCAATCCCTGACTGGGAAGTGACTGTTTTCCCTCACTTTTCTCTCTGGTCTGAACATTTGCTAAAGCAACACACTAAGGAAACATAGAATGTCTACAGTTCAGAAACTGGATATTCAATGCAACCAATGCACACCAATCCTCCAGGGATTAACCCTCACAGAACAATTCCTTACCCTTTTTCTCTTCATTTGCGCCTGAAGTAGGCACCTTACTGACAGTCAAACCAGTTGTAGGCAAATCATATCTCTGTTGCTGTGAGGCAGCAGTGATAACCAGTGAGCCACCTTATGGCCCTGTACAATATTGCAAGGCACATGCGGACTTTGTTGTTGCCCTTACCAGGAACAATAAATTCTGATTCCCTGACCAAGAAATGAACCCAAACCACAGCGGTGAAAATGTTGCATCGGAACCACTGGTCGACCAGGAAGGACGGCATGTGCAATTGTGTCTTATCTTAACAGCATAGCTTTCTTTTCCTGTGATGAGACATTTCTATCGAAAAAGAATGTTCGTGACACCGTGCTTTTACAGCACAGAATAATACATCATGTCAGTACCAGTAATAACCACTACTTGGCCCACAGCCACAGTAATGGGCGGCACGTTGGCACTGCGGTTAGCACTGTTGCCTCACAGCGCCCGAGACCCGCGGTCAATTCCCGAGTCAGGCGACAGACTGTGTGGAGTTTTCACGTTCTCCCCGTGTCTGCGTCGGTTTCCTCTGGGTGCTCCGGTTTCCTCCCACAGTCCAAAGATGAGCGGGACAGGTGAATTGACCAAGCTAAATTGCCCTTAGTGTTAGGTAAGGGGTAAATGTAGGGGTATGGGTGGGTTGCACTTCGGTGGGTCGGTGTGGACTTGTTGGGCCGAAGGGCCTGTTTCCACACTGTAAGTAATCTAATCTAGCCTGACGTCTGAAGTGCTCATCTCAATGAGACTTTTAATGCATAGGTTTAATTTCAAATGAACCAGCGACAGAGATTAAAGTCAGATACCGTCACATTTGTTCATGACCTGGGGGAGAACTGAACCTCATTTTGACCCCATAGATGGAACTATACAGACACACCTTTTGAGAGTGACAAAGGCCTCAGGACATCCCAACTAACATAAAATGAGGAATTGAACCGTTTGGCTTCTTCTTTCTTCATTACTAGATTTAAAACCCGATTCTGTTGACATAAGCAGAGGGGTAAACTGACAGGAGGCTGTCTTTCGAAGACTGCCCCAATCGTGAATATTTGGTATCTGCAAACCGTTGATGTCTCCTCCTGTGAGGCCGACTGGCTAGCTGTGCTCTTGCAGCCTCTGACCGGTTTAATTTGGATTCCAGCGCATTCCTGTCTCTACATAAGGAACAGAAGCACACAGCCGCATCCCTGTAAGTTTTCGTCCCCCGCTGTTTCACCGTTAGTTTACTGCTTCTAATGAGTCACGTTTTTCTTTCTGTCAAACGAAGGTATGTCCCCTCGAGAGGGCGGACCAGATTCAGAGAGTTGGATTTGGGATCTGGGTGGGTGAGGGTGGTTTGGAAACTGATCTATTCAATGTTTATGCCTTGTGTTTGTAGGCTCCCGAGACAGAAGATGAAGTGTTCATGGTGACAACCTGGTAAATCTCTTCCCAACCCTCTCCAGCTTAATAATATCCCTACTGTAACATTACGACTATAATTGCACACAATACGACAGAAGAGGCTTTATCAATGTCCTGCACAACCTCAGCATGATTTCTCAGCTTCTAATCTCAAAGGTCTGAGCAATGAAGTAACCTTAAACACTCTGCATCACAAACTTCAAAGAATTATACCTGCACCCCGGGTCCCTCTTTTCTACATAACTACCAAAGCCCAGCATTGATTGTACAAGCCCTCCCCTTGTTTGATTTATCAAAATGCAACACCTCTCATGTATCCAAGTTAAACTCAATCTGCCACACATCAGCCCAGTGTGTGATATTACTACCCCCTCTACATTCCCCCTTCGGATTAAAATGACATTCCCCTCTCCAGTAGGTCCACAAACAACAGCCTTGACGTTCCCAAAGATGCAGAGCTTGGTTTATCTTATGCAGGCGGAGGGAGGAGTGGGTAAGGAGAAGCTGGATAGTGAACAACTTCCTTGAATGACTTCATGATTTTAGGAACAGGAAAGCCAGATGTTAGATATTTGAAATATTGACCGGTGTTTTGGGCCCAGACTTGTGCTCTTTCCTCCTCTCTGGTGTTCAGTATTGATATCTACTCCAGAGCCTTCATAGTGCAGAGTGTCTCTGCAGGATTTAATTCCCTGATATAGCAGACGACTTGTAAGAGCCATTTAAACCGGCAACCATAGCCAAGCAATTAAAGATGTTCATACATTATCTCAATGGCACAGCGAATGCACTCAACATCCTATAGTTGAGGCTAGTAACTTGTACGTTTTTTCAGTGAGGAATATATAATTTGGTAATATTAACCAGAATTTAATAAATTCACATTAAATTAAAATAAGACCCAACGTCTAGGCATGGTTTAGGCCTTGTGTAGTGGGTGGTGCCCACGTTTCTGAGCGGGAACTCTGGATTGGATTCCAGTCAATGACTGTCTGTTAATGCCCCTATCTCTGGAGACAGTGGAGGTTCAACAGGCTGATGAACAAACAAACAGGACCATCATATTGCAGCATTAGGAGCTAATGCTGAATGATGGTAGTGTCCCTATCACTGGCCGAAACTTCCAGTTTCAAATCCCACAGAGCTGTTTTGTAATATGTCTGAACAAGTTGATTAAACATTTTTGGAATCGTGCCATGATGGAAAAGGAAGAGGTACGACTACTGAATTTGAGAATTTAGACCGAGAATGACTGAAAGCACAGCCAATCATCTTGATTGGAGTCACATTTACACTTTCTAGAGGTTTATGAAATTATGAAGGGCATGATAGGGTGAGTGGTCAAGGTTTCCTCCCCCCATGGTAGGAGAGTCTAAAGCTAAAACATATATGTTTCAGGTGGAAAGAGAAATATTTGAAAGACAATGAAGAACAACTTTTTTTCCCTGCAGAGTGTGGTGCTCCTATAGAATAAGATGCCAGAGAAACTGGTGGTGGCTGGAACAATTACAGCATTTAAAAGGCAACTGGGCGGCTTTATGATTAGTGGGATATGGGCCAAATGCTGGCAAATGGGAGTGGATTGATTTAGAAAAATCGGATGGCATGAACGAGTTGAAGGGTCTGTTTCCCTGTTATTCGTCTCTATGAATCATTGATTTAATTAATGAAGGTCTCTTTGTAACCGTCAGTTGTTCACCATTATACAAACACTGTCCACTGTTCACTCAAACTTGATGTCATGGCAAATTTGCGAAATATACCTTCTATAACTCTCATCTAAATCATATATATAAATGACAAACAAAAGTGGACCCAACAATTTTGCCTCTGGATCATCGATGTCCACAGGCTTCCAGTTCAAACAACATCCATCCACCACCCACTGTCTCCTGCCATTAATCGGATATACACAGAAACATACACACAAACAGAGACACCGATGCAACCATGTCTTTAAGACAAATGTTAGATTAAAACTACGATCAAGAGTTACAGTGAGAAGGCAGGAGAATTGTGTTGAGAACACACCAAACAGGATGAAAGAGCAAAGTAGACCTGCTGGGCCAAATGACCTAATTCCAATTTCTGTGGTCTTAAGGTGTCAGGATTATTTTCAAAGGGTGCAGTAGAAGCTAAGTTTGATAAATACTTGACTGAACAGTCAATGGGACTGTGGGATGCGTTTGAGGGGCTGAATGGTATACGCTTGTTCCTATTTGCTGTGCCCTTGTTTCTGAAAAGAACCGGTGACTTGCTGTGAGGTTAAAAGGGGTCTCCCATTTCCATTTGAGATAACGTTGCTCTTTTCTCCTTTGGATTTTGCGATCGATGGCGTTCTCATCCCCGGGAACAGTGAAGACTGGGTCATTGAGGATAATCAAGGCTGACCTTTACTGACCTTTGATGGACATGGAACAGACAGGAAAGGGGTATTCAGCTACATTCAGACCAACCAAGATGTTTCTAAACTGAGCAGCAAGTTGAAGGGGGCGAATGGCCAACTGCTGCTCATACCTCGCCCGATGTTCTGTCAATTCACGCCTCGAGGCTGTTACAGAGGGAGAGAAAGATCCCATTCAGTCAGTCAGCATCGTGACAATACAGCAGGGGGAGGCCATAATGCACCTCCACGGGGTTAGACAGGAATACAATGAAGTATTCAAGTCATTTCAGTAAATTGCACAGTACAGGAGGACACCATATAACCCATCGCAGGATGTTACGCAGGAGCAGGGGCGCCTTGGGTAGCGTCAGGAAATACAGAAAAGAGATCATAACTCATTTTGTGTTTGGAAAGCTGTACCGAGTGGAATACTTCAGGGATCTGTGTGAGGTCATCAACAAATTACAATCCATTTCAATGAATTGGATGAAGGAGATGGAGCTCAGTTTGCTCATACATCAGGATAGTCAATCAATATGATGTCAAATGGACTCAGAGCGTCTCAAATGAGATACAGACAGGGGAGGGCAGAGCGTCTGCAATGGGATACGGACAGGGGGAGGGCAGAGCATCTGCAATGGGATAGAGACGGGAAGGGCAGCGCGTTTGCATTGGGATACAGACATGGGGGAAGGCATAGCATCTGCAATGGGATACAGACATGTCAAAAGGCGTAGCGTCTGCAGAGGAATACCGACGGTGAGGCAGAGCGTCCGCAATATAATACAGACAGGTGCAGGCAAAGCGTCTACAATGAGATACAGACAGGGGAGGGGCAGATCGTCTGCAATGGGACACAGACGGGGGAGGGCAGATCATCTGCAATAGGATGCAGACGGGAGGCAGAGCATCTGCAATGGGATACAGACAGGAGGAGGCAGAGCGTCTACAATGAGGTACAGATAGGGAGGGGCAGAGCGTCTGCAATGGGACACAGATGGGGGAGGGCAGAGCGTCTGCAATGGGATGCAGACAGTGGAAAGAAGACCGTTTGCAATGGGATACAGACGGGGGCAGAGTAGGGCACCTGCAGTGGAATACAGACGGCGGAGGCAGAGCATCTTCAATGGGATACAGACGGGGAGGGCATGACATCTGTATTGGGATACATTCAGGGTGAGGGAAAGCGTATGCAAATGGATACAGACGGGAAGGCAGAGCGTCTCCAACGTGATAGAGACGGGGGAGGGGCAGATCGTCTGCAATGGGACACAGACGTGGGAGGGCAGATCATCTGCAATGGGACACAGACAGGGGGAGGGCAGAGCGTCTGCAATAGGATACAGACGGGGTGGCAGTGTGTCTGCAATAGGATACAGAAAGAGGAGGCAGAGCATCTGCAATGGGTTATGACGGGGATGGCATAACATCTGTATTGGGAATACAGACAGGGTGAGGGAAAGCGTCTGCAAATGGAAACAGACGGGGAGGCAGATCGTCTGCAATGGGATGCAGACGGGGGAAGACAGAGCGTCTGCAGTGGGATACAGAGAAGGGGAGGGCAGAGCGTCTGCAATGGGATGCAGACGGGGGAAGGCAGAGCGTCTGCAGTGGGACACAGAGAAGGGGTGGACTGAGCGTCTGCAATGGGATAAAGACAGGGGGAGGCAGAGTGTCTGTAATGGGATACAGAGAGGGGGAGGGCAGAGTGTCTGCAAAGGGATACAGAGAGGGGGAGGGCAGAGTGTCTGCAAAGGGATACAGAGAGGGGGAGGGCAGAGCGTCTGCAATGGGATACAGACAGGGGGAGGGTAGACCGTCTGCAATAGGATGCAGATGAGAGGCAGAGTGTCTGCAATGGGATATAGACAAGGGGAGGCAGAGCATCTAAAATGACATACAGACGGGGAGGGGAAGAGCGTTTGCAATGGGATACAGAGAGGGGGAGGGCAGAGTGTCTGCAATGGGATGCAGGCGGGAGGCAGACCGTCTGTAATGTGTTACAGACAGGAGCAGGGTAGGGCGCCTGCAGTGGAATACAGACAGGGTATGCAGAGCGTCTGCAATGGGGTACAGACGGGGAGGACAGAACATCTGTAATGGGATACAGACAGAGTGAGGGAAAGCGTATGAAAATGGATACAGACGGGGAGGGCAGAACATTTGCAATGGGATACATACAGGGGGAGGGGCAGAGTATCATGCAATGGCATGCAGACAGAGGACGGTTTTGAGCAAACCTTCAGCAGAAAAAACCCAGCACAATATATATGTGATGGGAATTTTCTGTTTTGGGGAAAAGGCAAAACATCAGAAATTTATTTAAATGCAAGGAGAATGCATAACTCAGTGGGACAGAGAGATTTGTGTGTCTTAGTACATGAATCACATTAAATTACTCTGAAGATGCAGCTAGTGATGTGGAAAAAATGGATTTTTTTCTGATTCGTGCAAGGGAAAAAGGGTAAAAGACAATACCACGACAATGGTAATATCCGATTTACTTCCACTCCTCCGTGCTAGTGAGGGTAAGAACAGGAGGACATGGCAGCTGAACGCGTGGCTAAATAATTGGTTCAGGAGGTAGGGTTTCAGAGTTTTAGATCAGGCGGATCTTTTGTGGGGAAGACATGACCTTTTCAGAAAGGAGGGTTGTATCTGAATTGGAAGGGGACTAATATCCTGGCAGGCAGGTTTGCGAGTCCTACAAGGGAGTGTTTCAACTAGATTGGTTGGTGTGGGGGATGGCGTGGGATCCTCAACAGCAGGGTTGCAAGTGCGAGGCTGGAACGAGATACCATAATCACAAACCGTAAAGTGCAGAGATAGATTAGGCAGGAACACGACAGGGAAGAAGGAATGCCTGTTGGATTAAATTGTATCTGTTTCAATGTAAGATGTTTGACAGGTGAGGCTGATGATCTCAGTGCGTGGACAAGTACGTGTGACTGGGATATTATACCCATTACAGAAACATGGCTAAGGGAGGGACAGGACTGGCAGCTTAATGTACCAGGGTTCAGGCGCTTTATGCGAGACAGAGATGGTGGAAGGAGGTGTGGGGGGTTTCATTTTTGATTAAGGTGAGTATCACAGTCGTAATCAGAAATAAAATCACTGAAGGAATATCCAGTGAGCATTTGTCGGGGAGCTTAGAAATAAGAAGAGAATTGTCATATTATTTGGGTTGTTCCATAGGCCTTCAAATAGTAAACGAGGAATTAGCGGAACAAACATGTGTAGAGAAATTGGGGAGACTTGCAGGGCCAATGGGGTTGCCATAGAAGGAGATTTTAATGTTCCTAACATAGATTGGGAATGACATAGAATTAAGGCTGAGATGGGGTGCATCTGTTATGTGTGTTCAGGAAAGTTTCCCAAAGCTGTATGTCGAGGGTGCAACTCGGGAAAGGGTAAAACCTGACCTACTCTAAGAACTAGGGCGGGACAGTTGACTGAGGTGAATGTGGGGGAGCACTCTGGGACCCGTGACCATAATTGTATTCGTTTTTAAATAGTTGTGGAGAAGGACAAAATTGGTTCATATTTCCAAGTTCTTAGTTGGGGCAAGGCGAATTTTGTTGGAATTAGATAGGAGCTCGCAGGGGTTGGTTGGAGGAATTTGTTTGCAGGCGAAGGGACCTCCTGCAGGTGGCAGTCCTTTAAAAGTGAAATATCTAGAGTTCAAGGTCTATATGTTCCTTTGAGGTAAAATGCAAGATAGGCAGGAATAGGGAATCCTGGATGTCACGAGATATTGAAGCTTTAACCAGCAAAACGTGGCGTGACTCAGGTCGATGCAGCTGGAATCGAAGGAATTCCTAAGGTATATAGGTATATATTCAGGAGTTTACTGAAGAAGGAAATCAGGAGGGCGAAAAGGGGGCAAAAGATAGCCTTGGCTGAGAAAGATTTGGGTGAATCCAAAAAGGTTATTTTAGTATATTAAAGAAAAAAAGAATAACTAAATGAGAATATGATCCCTCAATGTACAAAGTGGACATGCATGTCTAGAACCATAGGAGATGTGTGAAATTCTCAATGAATATTTCTCCTGTGTGTTTATCTGGGAGAAATACATGAAGACTTGGGAGCTTAACAAAGGTCGTTGTATTATCTTGGAGTGAGTCAATATCACATGAGAGGACATGTTGGATGCATTAGAATGTATGAAGGTGGATAAATCTCCACAGATCTAAACAGATGCTTCCAAGAACACTGCAAGAGGTTACAGAAGAAACTGCGGGGACCCTGGTTGATATTTTTGCACCATCGTTAGCCACTGGATATGATCCAGAATACTGGAGAGTAGCAAATGTTGTGACATAATTCAAGAAGGGAAGCAAAGAAAAATCTGGAAACAATAGACCAGAAAGCCTAACATCGGTGGTAGGTAGGTTACTTGAGAAGACTCCGAAGCGTAAGATATCCATGCATTTGGAAAGACAGCGTTTGATTAGAAATAGTTTTTTTTTCAGATTATCTACAGTTGTGAAACAGGCCACTTGGCCCAAGAAGACCACACCAACCCTCCAAACAGTAACTCACCAAGTCCCATTCCCTTACCCTATATTTACCCCTGACTAATGCACATAACACTATGGGTAACTTAGCATGGCTAATTCACGTGACTTGTGCATCTTTGGATTGTGGGAGGAAAATGGAACACCCAGAGGAAACACACAGAAACACAGGGAGAATGTGCAAACTCCACACAGAGAGTCACAGACATCTGGAATCAAGCCCGGATCCATGGCACTATCAGGCAGCAGTACTAGCCACTGAACCACGATGCCACCTTTGCTTTTTGTCAACATAGTTCAATGACACAAGTACAAAATCTCTTCTGCCCTTCACCCATGATACAAGTTCCAATACCACACAGCGTGGTATTTGTTCTCCACTAAAAATGTCATCTTTTTAATACTTATTATTGTTTGTTATTATTTATTTAAATAATCATTATTAATAGCTGTTTTTAGACTGGAAAGATTGCATGGCTTTGTGAGTGGGAGATCATGCCTCACAAATTTGTTTGAGTTCAATGATGAAGTGTCCAAGAATGTCGATGAGGGCAAGGCAGTAGACATAGTCTTTATGGTTTCCATTAAGGCCTTTGACACAGTTACCCTTGATAGGCTGGTCTGGAAAGTTAGAATCGCATGGAATCCAGAACGAGTGGCAAATTGGAAACACAATTTGCTAGATGGTAGTTAGCAGAGGGTAATTCTGGAAGGATTCTCTCGGACTGGAGGCCTGTGACACATGAAGTGCCTCAGAGGTCAACATGAAGGACCCATTGTTGATTATTATCTATATCATTGATATTCTTGAGAATGTACAAGGCATGACGAATAAATTTGAAGATGACATTAAAATAGGTGGTATCGTGGGCACTGAAGATGATTATCTGAAATTGCAGCAGGACCTTGATCAAACTGGAGAAGTGGGCTGAAGAATATGTTTGCAAAGTCAGATCAAGGTAGGCGTTTCATGGTGTATGGTCGGGCCTTAAGGAGTGTAGATGATCAGAGGGACCATGGAGTTCAGTTTCACCGTTTCTGGATACCAAAGTCAGACAAACAGTCATTGAGCAATTTAGCATGGAAACAGACCCATTGATCCAACCACTTCATGGAATCACAGGTAGACATGGCTTTTGCCACACTAGTAGTCATCGTTCAGGACATGGAGGGGAGAAGATGGGAACCTATGTTGCAGTTATACATGATGTTGGTGACGCTGAACTTGTAGTGTTGTGTTCATTTTTGGTCACATTGCGATCAGAAGGATGTTTCTAAACTGGAATGTGTGCAGACGGAATTTACAAAGATGTTGCCAGGACTCGACAGTATGATATATAGGGAGAGGTTGGACAAGCGAGGGCAGTTTTCTTTCGAACGTAGGAGACTGAGGGGCATCTTACAGAAGTGTACAAGATTATGAGAGGCATGCATAAGGTGAATTGACTTTGCCTTTTTTCCCCCAGAATTGGGGAATTGTGGACGAGGGAGCATCAGTTTAAGGTGAGAGGGGAAAGAACAAAAGGAAAACTGATGGAAACATTTTTACACAGAGAATGGTACACAAACGGAATGAGCTGCCAGCGGAAGTGGTTTAAACATTGATAAAAACAATATTTAAACGGCATTTGGACAAGTACATGGACAGGAAAGGACAAGTGGGCTATTGGCCAAGTGCTGGGAAATGGGGTAAGTGTGGGTGGACATTTGGGTCAGCGTGGACCGGTTTGGGCCAAAGGGCCTCTCTCTATGCTGTAGAACTTGATGTCTCTATATATAGTACAGCCTTTGGGCCAAACTGTCACATTTCCTTTTGCCAAGAGTTCGAAGACTATTTGGACAAAGTTCTGTCAAGATAAAGCTGCAGATATTTTGCTTTTCAGTTTGTTATCAAATGTGTGTGTGTGTGTGTGTGTGTGTGTGTGTGTGTGTGTGTGTGTGTGTGTGTGTGTGTGTGTGTGTGTGTGTGTGTGTGTGTGTGTGTGTGTGTGTGTTCCACTGTAAATATTTGCAATATTCTCTCGTCATTTCTCTTTCCATCATAGTTTGAGTAACTTTTTTTGGTCATAAACGTGTTGTTTTAGCAGATTAAAGAAACCTGCCTAACTTGTTCCTAACACTGATCCTGACACTCTCTGAGAGCTATATCATTGGCCATATCACCAACCTAGTTATAATTTTTTTTTGTGGTTAGTGGAGGAGTGGGACTAGAAAAGGGAACAGAGATCCAACAACACAGGAAATTATCAACTCGGTCAGCCTAATGTCAGTGCAGAGGAGTTTGTTGGAGGGAATTCTGAGGGATAGTACTTACATCCATTTAGAAAGATAAGGACTGATTGGGGATAGTCAACATGGGTTTGTGTGATGGAAATCATGTCCCATTAATGTGATTGAGTACTTTGAAGAGGTGACAAAGAAGCTTGAATAATTCGCTGTTGTATCCATTGTTTTCACAGATTTATGCAAGACATTTAATAAGGTTTCCTATCGTAAATCAAAAAAGTGGTGCAGTGGACAGTGAACAAGATTATTTCAGAGTACAATAGCACCGTTGACCATGAAAGGACACAGACTGGCAGATAATTTAGATTTTTGTGAGGTTTTGCATTTTGTTAAGTTAAGCAAGGTCATTCCCTGGGGTACGTTACTGAATGAGACCTACGGGTGCAGGTTCCCAGTTCCGTGAAAGTGGAGTTGCAGATAGACATGGTGGTGAAGAACGTAGTTGGCATGCTTGCCTGAATCGCCCAAAATATTGAGTATAGGAGTTGGGGTGACATTTTGCACTTGTACAGGATGCTTCGAGGCCACTTTAAGAATACAGCGTACAATTTGGTTGGCTATGCTAAAGGTTGGATGTTGTTAAGCTTAAATGGTACATCTCCAATTGTAAAGTTAGAGGTGAGGGAGGGAGATGATGCTTTCTCTTCACAAGCTACATGATTATATTGTGTTTTGGCAGGGTAGGAATTTCTGGGCACTTGATGCCATCTGTGTCTGATCAGTAGGCCTGCTGCACTCTTTCGGTTTATGCAATTATATTTAACTTTATCATATATCTGACCATCATTTAATGTCTGAGGTGGGATTAAGCATTTTTGAGAGGCGACTACAATGCCATAGATGGTGTAGATACAGTCCATTCCTTGTGGCCCTTGCAGCCACGGCCTAATCCTGTGGAGTGATGGTTAAACTCTCCCAGAACCAGGATTATTAGTTTAACCTTTCGCCTGTTACTGCTGGAGTCTCAGCAGGGTTGGAAGGCAGTGAATCTCTCTGTGCTGCTACACTCTCTCTCTCTCTGAGATTTCTCTCAGAATTGTTTTTTGATGATCTTTCGTCATGGAATGGAGAACTGCATGTGCGACAATTTGTTTCCTGAACTTGTTTTCGACACGTGAATGTTTCTAGGATGTTACTACATTAGAACAGTTACTGTTAGTTGAATAACTTATTATTCTGTTAAGTTTTTCAAAAGAATTAAGTTATTCCAAGATCCTCTTGTTTTCGTTATGTTTTGTCCACTGTGTTTGAATAGATTGTGTTTTGCTTAATGCCGAATATTTTGGCCAATCGAATTGTATCTGAAACACAGCAACTCACATTTACCTTTAAAATAAGAAAGCGCTAGGGTCGAGACTAGCTTCTCCATGTACTTTGAGGGGATCTACTCTGCTCCATAACAGAGGGACAGATATTCATGTTTTACTTGGGTAATTAATTAATGGACAACATGTTGCAAAAATATCGAGTTTGGCAGCAGAATGGGCCGAGCTGGAGGAGTAACAGTTAAGTCAGGAGTTATATCGGATACTCATTCCTCCTCACAGCTCCAGCCCGGACACATGTAAGGCAAGATGAGATATCTGTTCATCACGAAACACTGCGTAGACAAGTGTACTGCTAGTGTACTGCCAACAATCCATCCAGGATCGAAGAGTGTACAGAGCGTACAAATTGAGCACTGGTGCCATTGTTAAATGGCCAACGGGCACACAGTTGAGTTTTCTCAGTTCAGAGCTGCCCTGCATAATTTACACTGAGCATGGCAGATAAGGGACAATTATACCACGGTTTGTCGACAGGGACACGGTGGATCGGCTGGTACAGAAGAGAAACATTCTCTTCCCAGAGGAACCGCACAACCAGGCCCAGCGAACTTGGTCTGAGCTCACCACCCAGCTCAGTGCAGTATCTGCAGTCTGAAGAAATATCCAGCAACACTGGATAAGCCTCAGTAACATTCCCCAAACTGTCAGGATGAAGGTCACCTAATTCCCTCTGCTCCCACAGACTCACTGTATCTCTGTTATAGCACCAACCCCCGAACAAGGCTCATGCTCCACCACTCTGACTACAGCATGCAGCACCTACTCCCTCCCTCGCCTATTCAATACCCCGACATGGTTATCAATTCTTCTGGAAAATGCAGTAACTAAAATGCTCAGGTTCAGGCAAATGTTTGTCCCCCAGTTTGTAACACATCAGTAGAGGGAGATGATTTGTTTTAAATCACTCAAGATGAAAGTATATCATGAGACGACATTCGGCCTCTCAAATATACTGCACCATTCACACAAAGGAAGCACATAAACAGTTGAAGACTCACCCCTTTCTTGAAGACGGACGCCACATTAGAAGTTCTCCAGTTTCGCTGGAACTCTCCTGTAATCCAGAGAGTTATGGAATACTTTTGCTCAGTGCCACCAGTCACTCTGTAACCACTTCTTCTAAAACCAGCTGTGAATTACTGCTGACCTTTCTACCCTTATTCTTACCTGTTTGTTAAAAAACGTTCCTTTTGTGAAAGACTGTTCAAGAACTTTCATCCGACTACAGTTTTATTTATATTATTGAATTACATTGTGATTTCCCCTGTGAGGAACGATGTAAAATTCTATTTTACATTCTCTGCCTGTTACCTGAAACCAGTTCCCAGTTATATCCTCCAGGTGTCCCACATATACTTTCCTGCCTTTCTTCCAAAGATCACACGCACATCATGAACGTTTTATAATTGACATGGAAAAGCTCTTGCGAATAATTTTATTTTTTCATATTTCTTGCCAGTTTTGGAATATTTTTCTTTATATTTTACTTTATCCAACCTGTTTCTGATTCCAAAAATAAACTTCCTAAATGTGGCCAATGCTAGAGCTCACGAACCTGAATTCTTTAGTTTGTGATTGATTAGTTATCCTTCAAGCCTTTGTGCATCATTCGGGGGGCGGGGGGAGCGGGGGGTTCATCTTCACATCGTCATTTCATCTTCCTTTTGACCAGAGTCAATCATTGATGAGCGTTGTGATGTATCTGCTTAAATGTCTCCCCCACACATCTAATGACCTTTACATGAGTCTATTTTCACACCCCGTTTTAGATCAGATATAATACAGAAATCTGCAATTGAAATGTCTGGCTCTTTTAAATCATTCAGGGGGAACCTCTGTATGCAGGTGAACACATGATCAGTTGAAAGTGACTTCATTCTCCTAGTTTCTCTGGCTCTGCCTTTAATATGTTCGATGATGGCACATTCCAGTGGGAAATTTCCTACATGAACAGCTTTTCTCTCAGAAAAGAAATCCCCTAACTCCGGTGGACAGAGCCTTCAGCTGTGACTGCCGAATCTCTCTCACTTCTGCTCTCCCTCTGTCTCCTCCTTCCCAGTACAATGATAGACTTCCCCTTGCCCTCACTTCTCACTGCACTAGAATCCATATTCACAGAATCATCATCCGCTGCTTCCACCATCTCCAACAGGACAGCACCATCAAACACATCTTCCCCTCCCGTGCACTGTCAGCATTGCACACGGACTATCCCCTCTGTGACAGCCTCTGTCACCCCAAACATTTTCCCACTCCCCCATGGCATCTTCCCATGCAAATGCAGAAGCTGCAACACTTGCCCATTCCCCTCTTCCCTCCTCACTGTCTATGGCCCCAATCATACGTTCGAGGAGAAGCAACATTTCACTGTCCACTTTCAATCCAGTCTTCTGTCATTGCTGCTCACAATTCAGTCTTTTTCTCACTGGGGAGACCAGAGACTGCTTTGAGGAACATTTCCACTCTGTCTGTAGGAATGACCCAGACCTTCTGATTGCTCCCCATTTCAATTAATACCTTGCCCTCAAGCTAATGAGATTTCTTTGAAGAGGTAACAAGCAGGTCAGGTCAAGGAGAGCCAATGGGAGTTTCTAAATGGACTTCCAGAAGGCCTCTGATGAAGTGCGGCACAGGAGGCTGCTCAGTAAAATAAGGGCACATGGTGTTAGAGGCCAGTTATTAACATGGATAAAAGGTTGGCTGTCTGGCAGAAGGCAGGGTGGGGATAAAATAGTCCTCTGGATGGCAGCCGGTGACTAGTAGTTTTTCACAAGGGTCAGTGCTGGGACCACAATATTACACCTTATAGGTTAATGATTTGGACGGCAGAACTGAGAGCATTCTGGCTACGTTTGCAGATAATGCAAAGAAAGGTGGATGGGCATGTAGTATTGAGGAGGCAGGGAGCATGCAGAATTGTTTAGACAGTATAGGAGAGAGAAAAAAGGAGTAGCAGATGGAATATAATGTGGGAGAGTGTGAGGTCATGTACTTTGGTATGAAGAATACAGGCATGGACTATTTACTAAATGGGAAGAAAATTCAGAAATCTGAAGTTCAAAGGGACTGGGGATCCCAAGTCCAGGATTCGCCAAAGATAAACTTGCAGGTTGAGTCATTAGTTAGGAATGCTAATACGATGTTTTCATTCATCTCGAGAGGACTACAATGTATAGATGGGGATTTTTAGCCTTTCTAAGGCTATGGTCAGACCACATGTCGAGGATTTACACTTCCTGATGATTGTCTTGCACTTTGGATGCTGCCCGGCCAGCTGTGCTTTTCCAGCAACACACACCCAACTCTATGAGTATCGACATGTGGGTGCAGGTCTGACAGTCTCTATTGTTCTTAAAATGACACAATCTATCCCTCAGCTGACCTCCCCACCCTACTGCAGCGACAGTGGCAGAGTGTGATAACCCTCAAGTATTCAGTCTGGGAGGGGGAGGAGGGGGAAGCAGCTCAAAACCAACCAAACTGACAGCACATCAAGACACACAACTTAACTCCC